>NW_006264013.1:18236-26157 GCF_000469605.1 Apis dorsata
TGGGCGTTCTCACGATTATACGAAGCAACCCTTTGCTGCGTGAACACGCTGCGCCGGTCGTCGCGAGGCGAGGGCATGCGTGCAGCCCTGCTATATCCATTACGCTTATTACAACCCCGACCGCCGCCACTATCCTTTAACCATCCGCTCCCTCGTACCACCCACCCTTTTACGTGGATGAACATCGATCGACACCCGACCTGGAACAGTCCGGCCGCCAGGTAACCAAATTGCCTCCATTCTCGGGAATTTTCTCTCTTCAAGAACGAGCTGTCAGTCGTTTCTTCTTTGTCCTCGATTTTTCTTTCCCACTCCTAGCCATTACAACCGACTCCCCCATCCACTTTTCAACGTGGACTCTTGTTCGAACATCGCGAACCGATTACGCGAAATGCTATTCTCCACTCGATCGATGTTACTTCAGCCGATAATTGCTTTTTTGACGCTTGTTCTTGCGGCTCTTTTCCTTCTTTCTTTCTTTTTTTTTTATTGATGCATGTTTTTAATTTTTTATGAATGGAATGAATTATGTTCAAATTAAATATTAATGGAAGTTTTTTCTGATTTAAATTTTTTTTTTTAATAGAAAGAAAATGAAAAGTTATTAGGATTATATAGATATTTGTTTTGCTTATTAATGAGAGATAGATGAATTTTATTACAACCATAAACAAAAATATTAGCATATCCTTTAAAACGAAATAATTTTTTTAAATTTGGAATAATTCGAATTTTTTTTAAATATTTACTAAATAAAACAAGTTTTTTAAATTTTGTTTATTGGTCGGAATTGTAAAGATTATGATTTTTAATTTTTTTTATTTAAATCTATAAAAAATTTAAAATGTCTTTTATAAATCTTTTATAAATTATATTCTTTTATAAATATATTCTTTTATAAATCAAAAAGATATACATATACATAAAGTTTCATCTAAATCAATAAATGCAAAAAAAAAAATATCGAAAGATATAATTTTTAGATTTATTACAATTATAGATTATGAAAATTGTCAAAAATTGAGATTTTTATTATTTTCAATTATTTGTAATTTATTATTTGTAACATTAATTGATTTCGACGAAATTTTTTTTCAATCTTCTCTTTCTTTTCGATGTATCATAAATATGATCGATAATTTTAACATTATATTATCTTCAAAAAGATCAACTAAGAGTAACCAAGATAAAAGAAATTTTCCATAAACAATCTTGTATAAACAATCTCTGTATTCTTCCTTTCTCTTTCAGAAAAAAAGCTTCTTTTTCGGCAGTGACAAAAGCAACAACGCTACACGTGATCGTATATAGCTGCGCGCGAAACGCGGTTCCACAATTCACAGGGTAAAAGCGATCACGCTTGATATATTGTACAGTCCCGCTAAGTGGAAGCTGCCACTCTCTTTTTCTCTTACGGTCTCTCTTTTTCCCTTCTTCTTTTCCCCAGAACAGAATATACAGAAGTGACGAAGAAGCACAAGAACGCGACGAAAGGAGGGAAAGGAATCCGGAGAGAAGTTTCCATGGACGAGCAGCTGTATTAAGTGCGCCTATAGATTACACTCGGGGAAAAAGTGGAGACCCCGCGCGGCACGCTAAAACGTTTCGGAAAAAAGATTACCCTATGCACTTCATATGTCATTCGGCCGTGGCTCGTTCGAGTACACACGCGTGAACACGAGTGTCTTCGCGCGACGCCGCGCAGCTTTTCCGACGGCTGGACGTCGCCATCTTCGACTCTCGAAGAGTAAAAGTGATCTTTTTCGATATTTGGAGGGCTGAGAATCATAAGTCACATGGAAATTATTTTAAGAAATTCATATTTAGAAACTAATATTTTTATATTCTTCGGTTTCAATATTAGATTTTAATTTTAATAATTAAGTTATATTGGAATAATTTATATCAACTAAAAATAATGTGAAATTATAAAATATATAGTTATATATAATATAATATATACTTCTATTTTCTATCAATTGAACTTACACTATTTATATTTACTAATTATATTTATGAATCTTATATTTACTAATTATATTTATGAATTTGTTCCATGTTTTATTTTCGATGAAGAATTGAAAACATTTATATTTACTAATACATCTATATATTTATGAGGCACGAAATGTGACAAGCTTACTTTTTTCTTCGAAATTATTAATATGTTTTTAAATTAAATGATTAAAAATAAAGATTAATCGTATACAAATTTTTTGAGATTCAAAAGATTTCCTTTTTCATTTTTTTATTATTTTTAAATAGAATAGAATAAAATATATTAATTTATTGTTATTTAGCGATTATTTATTATTATTATTTAGATAATAAAATATTCATTATTATTGTTTAGATTATCAAATATGTAGTAACATTTATCTGAAACATTCTTTTTATTGTACATAATTAAGAAATTGTAAATATCTATAATAGTTTCAAAAGCTTAGCTTGTCACTTTATATATCTTATCTTGTAGATCACGATTTCCAAAAGAATAGCAAAATGATTTTTTTCTATTAATATTTATCTTTATAAAAAACTTCATTGAATTTTAATTTTATTAAATATTGGATTAGAATATATAAAAAATAAAAAAATTTGAATGCCTTTTTATATAAATATAGAAATAAAAGAAAGATCACGGCTATTATAAAAAATTTGGTTATTATAAAGGAAGTTTGTGATTTTAAAAAAATTGTGAAACATTATCTTAAAATAATTTTCTACATTTTTTTACTCTCTTTTAAAGTGGAAATTTAAATTTAAAATTCAATTATTTTAACATATTCGTATCAATTAAATAAGCTTTCGAATATTTCATTTCGATTTCATTCGAAGTTTTTCGAAAGCTGATTTTTCTTTACATTAACATTTCTTCTTTTACATAGAATTCACATACGCATTCGATATAAGACTGAATATCTGTTTGTTCTGTGTATTTATATATCAATTCATCATAGAATAATATGTTACGTATCATTGTTACATATATTCATATAATATTTTGATTATAATGCTTACTCATCTATATTGACATGTAACAGATATATATATAGATATACATATAGATATGTATCTATATGTATATCTATATATATATATAGATAAATGGATATCTAATATTTAACCTAAAACATTTATCCAATATCTAATTTCGTAGTATTATTTTGCATTTATTGCTATTAAGTGAGCTATTTGATAATGATATCATTTGTTTGTATATTTAATTGTCTCAAGACAAGAAATTCGAAGAAATTCGCAGGAATTAAGGATACATAAAATCGAAATCTCCCGTGATCTTGAATCTCACGAAAATCATTGTCTGAATACTTCTATAAGTATATTTACATGTATCCATTACATGTGTCGATATCTACAAACTCCATTATTCGATACCTATTATCTAAATATCTTAATAATGCGAGCATTCTATTTTGTTATCCGAACTGTCTCTATTTGCATCATATATATTCATTATTAAATATCTTTCCTTAATATAGAAGTGAAAATAAAATTTAATTTGAAATTAACACGTTCACATAATATATACAATAATGTCAAAATATAAACATATATTTATTCGAACTATTGAAATCGAAAATATTAATGAAATTAGAAAGCAAGTGAATATTATATTGTTTTAAAGAGTACTTGAAAATACTGAATTGATATATAATATTGGAAAATTCAATCCAATTAGCAAAAGCAGAATAGTGAAATGAAAAATTATTTGTAAAGTATAATTTTTTTTTTATATAGAAAATTTATACAAATTTTGGCAATTAAAAAAAAGATTTTTATTAGAAACTATTTTTTATCTATTATTATTATCTAAATTTTTTAAATAAGCGTCATTTTCTTTAAAATATAAAATTATATTTAGTTTGTTCTATTATCTGAATGGTCTCGTTTCTCTATAATTTAAATGATAATTGATTCTCTATAATGAAGATTCCATCGTATTATACGTGAATCAACGTACGAATCAATTTACGAAGCACAACGTGAAAAAAGGCCAAATCTTAAATAAGATCTGTGAATTCTTTTAATCGAATTTTGACCAAACAATAACTTGGTACTACATTTCGATCAGACTTGAATGATATACTATCCAAAAAACCGGATATGTTTTCATGACACCTTGTATTTTATTTATAATTATTTAGACAGTAAATTTAAAACACACGCAATATTATTAGTCAGCATTTTTGGGAAATGGCAAATCGTGGGAAATTTGTGAAATTGCACATGAATGACGATTTTAAACTTATAGGGAGAGTGGTTATTATTACGATTGAACAAAGTGCTGGGAAAGAAAGATCGTTTAAATTTTAAACGTAACATTAAAGAGTGAACGTAAAAGTTGAAATTATTTGTTGAAAATACATAATTGTTGAAAATACAATATAATCCTTGTATTATTGTTATTATTGATTTTTAAAAATAATTGAATTTATATATATATATATAATTTATATAATATAATTTTTAAAATATAAAATGAATTTTTTTAAAAGCTTTTTAAGTAAATATTTAATAAGTTAATAATTTAATTAATTAATTAATTATCAATTTAATTAAATAAATAAATACTAATTTTATAAGATAATATTTTTTTTTATAAATCTCTTTTAATTATTCCATCCTATTATATTTTATATAAATAGAATTAGAATATAGAGAAAATTATAAAAAAATATCATTTCTATAACTTCAAGGAAAATCTTATTTTTGAAAATAAATTTAGAATTAATACACATATCACATTGTCAAACAAAAATTTATTAATTTTTATTTTCATAGTTTATATTAAGCTTGATTTGTTTAGTTAGTTAATGACTTTTTATTATCAACAATGAGCTAATTTAATTTAACCTAAATTGTTTTTGTTAATAAACATTTTCATTATCCAATATGATAAGCTCGATAATATATTAAAAAATCATTGAAAAAAAATATCATTTTCTGATATATTTTCAATACATATATATATATAAGGATATTTAAAAATATAAACCATACATTTTTTTTTTCTCGAAATTTATTAGTTTTATTTTTCTATTTCTAGCGAAACGTTCAAAGCGTATGTTCGATTTTCATTTTTTCGATCGATCAGCGAATTAATCTCGTTGAAATGAACGAGATGAACAGCTAAAAATCGCAGAGAATCGATCGCGAAACTTTCGAACACGTGCGCCGGACAAGTACACACCGTTGTGCCGTTGTATAGTATATATTTCATACATATTACGTGAAATTTGTTCGAGATTTCTTTTTCAATTCGTGCGCCGAAGCATAGATTTACAGAATTTGAAAAATTGTTTATAAGAAAGAGTATTACAATCGAGCTAAATTATTTTTAAAAAATAAATGGATCGTGATTACTTTGATTAGAATAATTTTTTCTTAAACATTAATTTATAGCGATGATAAAATAATGTCTATTTTATTTTTGCTTTTTTTTAGATTTTTTCGTCATTTCACTTGTTGGAGTGACAAATGTAATTTTTAACACATTGATCACGACGAATAAACATGATGTTTGAGAATGAAAATAGTAAATATTTTTTTATTTTTAATTTCTGCTAATAAAACTATAGTAAAATATAAATGTAATAGAATAGCATGACTCAACAAAATGAAGAGATAATAAAAATGGAAATTAGACTAAATTATCACAGAATATAATGTGGCAAAATATATTCATATTGTAAAAATTTCATTTCTCTTTGAGATATTATTTATATTTTTATCTTAATAATTTACTTTATTATTTATTTATTATCTGTTTTATATCTAATCAGCGTATAAATTGAAATAAATCTAACAAGAGAAGTTATTCAAATAACTAATTAATTTAAAAAAAATTAAAAAAAAATTTTAGCACCGCATTAATAAATAACTGAAATATCATTTACTCAAATAATTTAATATCGTTTGTAAAAATGCGTTAAAATCTGCCATAATCAACTTCGAAAATATATAATATATAATAATATTTTCTTTTTTTCTTTATTTTTTAGATATTTCTAAATACATGTAGATTCTTTTTAGATGCACATAAATAAAATAAGTGGAATGTCAATTTCAATAGGAAATGTTAATGATTTTTTATTTATCTTATTTAAAATTCATATTTGAAAATAATACACTTATGAAAGTATATGAATGCATATATAGATGACAAATGTATTTCCTTATTTATTATACATTTTTATTTTATACATATATAAGTACTTACATATATTCATATAATTTTATAAGTGTAACATGCAATTCAAGCTTGAGATAAAACAAGATGAAAAATGATTGATATTCATAATTGGAATCGAAAGTTATTTTTTTATCTGATTTATTTTATTTATATATGTTCAAAAAAATTCAAAATATAAAAAAATATGAAAAAATATTATACCTTCTTATTATAAATATTATATATTTTTGAAATTATTTATAATGGATTTCGACGGCAAAAACTTTTTTATTAACTTTTTATTAATATCAAATTTTGGAAAAACAAATGATATTCACTTTAGTTATTAGAAAATAGAATACTAAAATTTTTAATTAGAATTATTTTTTAGAAAAACTAATCATTAAAATAATTTTCCAAATTACAATCATTAAAATAATTGTAAGAACAAATTTTTACTATTCTCAATCAGAAATAACATTTTCATTCGCTTCTAGAATATACAGAAACCAACAAGTGTTCTTATTTCTAAAATTTCAAGCTTTACAATTACAATTTATTAAATTATTAAAATTTATTAAAATTTATTAAAATTATTTATTATTTCTATATCGAAATCATATAAAACCTTTGTCGTTCTTTTTTTTAATATTTAACGTTATACAATATTAAATTATCACTTCTAACAATTTAATTTATTATTTAATTTAATTAATAAAGTTTTGTTTAAAATGATCAAACTAAACAATACTTATACATTTATTTTATTTTATTTAAATGAATTGCACCATTTTTTTTTAGGTTTATATAACAAAATGAATTATAATGATGTTATTTAAAATTAAAATAAAACTGATTTTCGTTTTTTTAATTGACGTAATAATTCATAATAAAATTAAAAAATTATAACTAAAAAATCAGTAATATTATATATATATATTTTTAAATATGATTTTCATTTTCAGCTTAGTCGTCGAACGACAAAACTTTTATGGAAAAATTACACTATAGTATTAACCTAAACGATTTTTGATCGATTCTTTTTATAATACGCTGTTAAATAATTCACTAAATGTATGTATACATTGTATATAATTGTATATAATACTTGAATATTAATTGCATTGGCAGGACATTGCACAAGTGCGTTCGCTGCAACCACGAAAACACGTATTTCTCTAACTATTTATGTATTCGTTCTTTCAATTATGTATAATATTACATTGCACTATGATAAATATAATGTAAAAATAAATATTTTTATCATCAGAAAGATATTTTAGGAGAATATTTATTTTTTTCTTAATGTCAATAATTATTTTATTAACAAATTCAGCGTTACAATTTTTATAAATAACTATCTCCAATTATATTTTTTTCTTGAAATTTACGTCTTATACATATTATTTATAAGAACATTTGTTTATTTTTTCTAAATAAATTACAATATAAAAAAAAATTAGTAATTTCTAGCAAAATATTTATATCAATCTCAAATTTTTTTTTATGAATAATGATTTTTCATACAAATTTTAATTTTAATTATTTTTAATTGCTAAAAATAATATAATACACATTATAAAATAATATTAATAATTATTATTTATTTAATAAATTAACAATATAATCAAAAAAAATAAATATAATATATGTATATAAATATACTATAATAAAATAATTAATTAGAAATAAATATTATTTATCAAAAAAAAAAAAAAAATAGATTTA
>NW_006264013.1:26365-27310 GCF_000469605.1 Apis dorsata
ATAAAAATAAAAGAGATAGAAAATTGTAGTGCTGAATATGATACTGATAAATATAAATTAAAATTATATTCTTAATAAACTTAATGAGTTTTTATTATTAATTCATTTTGATTAAATGTTTGCATATATTATGCTTGATTATTGCAATATAAAAAATATAATTATAATTAAATAATAATGCAAGAAAATATTTTTTCTGAATATTTTTCTTTGTTAAAAAATTTTATGAATTTTTTAAATTGATGATTTTCAATTATAATGATTCATTATGTTCGCATGAATATTCATCTATATGTATACAATTTTTCCGATAATCAGATTTGTTAGAAATTGAATATCATCGTCACATATCATATAATAAACGAAAATTTCGATTCGAACAAAAATGAATCAGAAGAACGTGCGCTTAAGAAATATAGAAATTTTTGCATTTCTATAATATAAAATATATCAAATATAGAAAAATCAAAATTAAATGAATCTTATAATAAAATAAATATTCTCTTTGTTTTCTTCTTATATTATGTTTTTTCTTCTTTCTTTTTTTTTTTTTTTTTTTAATAATATCATTAATAATTTCCGTATTTGCCGTTTTTTACACGACGAAAAAAAAAAATTAGCATTATTTCGACACGGTTCACGTGGTTTTACATACGCACAAAAATACAGTTATTCTAATTCTAAATAATCGTAACTCGATTATTACATGATGGCTAAAAATGTTTGAAAGGCCCGTTCAAAAGACACGTTCATTTGCACGTATTATTGGCACGCGTGGAAATGACAGAAAGAAATACATACATATATACTATATATTAAATGTACAAATGTAATTATAATCATAATTAAAGATATAAAGTTTGCGAATCGCCGATTGGACTAGATTCAAAAAAGAACAAGTCCGTTTTAATCTTGTTTTCAAAATTTTTTTTTTTTTTTTTTTTA
>NW_006264013.1:27441-28805 GCF_000469605.1 Apis dorsata
TCTACTAGCGTATTCGTAATGTTTGAATAAAAATGCACAAATAGCTATAATTGAAAATAAAAATACATTTTTAAACGTTTATTGAAACGTTTCTTTTAAATATATGTATTACAAATTATTTTAGTCATAGTCACAAATATGTAATAGTCACAAGAGATTGATGAAATCCAAAATTTTTATTTTTTAAATTAATATAAAAGTGCTTATATTTATTATTTAATTATCAATATTACTTTATAGAGAATTACTACTAGAGAAATATTTTATGAAAAGTTTGCTACAGTTAATCCTTTTGTTATATTAGTCTAATTATTATATTTGAAATATTCGTTTCATTTAGAAATTATAATTTCAAATATAGATAGTTGTGAATTTTCAAAATTAACATCATTTCTTAAATTATCAATTATGTCTCAGAAAAAAATAGATAGTTTCAAAGAGAGTTTTTGCCATCAATAAATTCAATTTTTTAATAATAAAATTTTCTTATTAAATACATTTATTAAATAAAACAGACTTGTTAAGTTTTGTATCTTCGACAAATAGTGAATGGTCATACATTGAAATAGTGATACAAGTCTGTTTAACAGATAATTCTACTTTGCAATTGTACAATTAATGTCAATTACATTTATCTACTAAATAATAATGGTAATATCAACGATGAAATTTGAAGCATGCATGAAAATTGTTTTTTTTTTTTTTACGTGCGTCCATCACGAAATTAAATGAAAACCGAAGAGTTTTTCTACAGAAATAAATTAATTTTTTTGTTATTATTATCTAATTCTAAAATTATTTTTTCTAAATTCTTTATGATTCAATTTCCACTCATAAAATATTATAAGAAATTTAAAAATCAATTTTTTAAATAAAAAAATTCATTAATAAGTTCTAGATACAAATTTCCACATTTTTTTTATTTTTTTCTTTTCTATTTTCATAAATCCTTAAGAAAATTATCATTATAGAAAATGAAATCGATATCTTCATATTAAAAGAAAATTTTAATTACTGTTTCTTATTGTAATTCACAATTATCAATATATGTTTATAATATACTTATCATTTTGCAAAAATTACTTTATTTTTTATAAAAATAGAGAAGTTTTTTAAAAAATTTATAAATAAAGAGTCTTAATAAAAAACTCATAATATATTTTTTTCATAAATATTTTTAGTCGTAGAATTCTATTACTATAATAATTTATATCGTATCATTTTCTTTTTTTTAAAGTTCTTTTAAAATTCTTTTCTATAATATAAATATTATAATTATATAAATAATATAATCATATAATTTTTACGAATAATTAAATATTATTTCTGATAATTTATAAATTTATTATAAATTAAATAAATTT
>NW_006264013.1:29572-31838 GCF_000469605.1 Apis dorsata
TTCTGTATAATTTGAGCAAATATATGTATATGAAAAATTCAATTTTTTATATTATAATATTATAATTTATTTCCTAAATTACAAATATTTTAAGATTTTACTTTTTTGTTTCAACCTTAAAACTTTTACAGAATATGTAAATACAGTTGATGTAACTAGTACTATTATACTTATATATTATATAATTATACTTATATATTATACTAATTCTTTTTTAGCAATTGTTAATATAATTATTACTTATCAACTGTATGATAGACTTCTATATCGACTTCTAAATATATATATAAATATAGATATTATTTAAATTTTACAATTTTATCGTCTTGCAGTTTAGAGATTTAATGTTATGAAACAATCGATATAAATATTTCAGGACTAAATACTAAAAACTTGTAGAAAGAAAAAAAATAATAAGAATTAATATTTATCATTAATATTATCAAGTGATATCATATGAAATCATATTGAGAAAGAAAAATGATTAAGAAATTAAACAAAAAACTGTATAAAATATTATTTTATTTGTAAATAATGTTTTTAAAACCAATTTTAAGATTAGAAAGAGTCACTTTTCGATTGACTAAAAAAAAGAATCATCTCAAAGTGTTTTTTTTTTATCACAAAAAATAAGAAAGCCAATCCACAAAATTATTTGCTTATCTTATTTACAGATCTAGAACTCGTAATAAATTATTATAGAGAAAAATATCATATCTATTTTGCGAATAGAAAAATATTTTCAAATATTTTTATTAATATTCTTATATTATTTAGTTTCATACAAGATGGAATAATTTATCAAAGTACTGCTGAAATTGTCGATAATTCTTTAAAATAAATTTCAATGATAGAAGATAATTTGTCATAATAATAAATTGAAATAATAATATGAAAGAAAGATTATTTTTAACATATTTCAAATATAATTTAAGTTTTATATTATATGTATTATATTATGAAGCAATTTTACGAGAATATATCCAAAAAAAAAAAACTATATCAGAATACGAGTATGAAGAAACATTTAGAAATAATTTTATATTTACGTCCAAAATTTCAATAATTAAGAATTGTCAAATATAATTAAAAATAAATAATAATATTAAAATTTTTAATTTATATCTAATTGAAAAAATATTGACATCTATTTCTTTCAAGCGACAATATTAATAATAAATAATATGATCAATTAAAAAAAAAATTAAATTTTCATTTTCTTAACATAAAGATATTTTTGCGATGTGAAAAAAAATTTATAAATCGACAATCATTAGCAGCATTATTAGCTCCGGATATAAAATTATAATAGCCATTACAGATTCAATATATGAATGCGTTTCGAATAAAAAAAGATGCATTTGAATTAACTTTCTCTGCAATTATCACTTTCTGCAAAAAACTCTTCGATTGATTGATTATTGAATATAATTAATCGTAATATAAAATTTAGCTTTTCAGTTTTTTCGCCAATCTGATTTAATTTTTCAAAATTATCTTCCATGCGTAATGGAAGTTAATTCAATATACACAATATATCGGTTGAGTACCAGCCTCGACACATGTGAAACAGCTTTTCAACGATGGACGTACCTAACAACAATTTTCGTCCAACTCGAATCTTTTGTTTCGAACGGAACAAAAATAATGGTTCTGCAATTAATTACGTCCATAAAATTCATTGTGTATAATGAAAAAACTTAAAGAAATTTAAGCGCAATAATCGAATCCTAATTGGAACAGTTATAGACCAGCCGAGTCCTTCAGCAAACGAACTAATGTATTTAGCTTACCATCATCTGAATTTCTGTATTCCTCCAGTAGCTGTGAAATAGATTTTTTTTATATTTTTTTTTTATTTTTATATTTCTCATTTTGCAAATGTTAGTAATTGAATATATTAAATTAGTCAAAATTATAATTTTGGTTCAAGAATAATATTCAATAATAAATAATATCTAATAATATCTAATAATGAAATAAAAAATAAATAAAATAATAAAAATATAAATAAAAAAGATATTATAAAATTAAAAATATTATATAATTATTTTTAATTTAAAAAAAATAGAAAATTATTTATAAAATGATGAACTTACTTGATAAGATAATTCGCAAGAAAGAATCGCTGTAGCCTCTGGATTTTGGTGCGTAGCTGCCAAAAGCGTTGGAAAAATATACGATGTTAATCCTGGAGCTCCATAAAATGGAAATGGAAGAGTGCACAGTTGTTGAAGTACGCTTGGACCAGCCCCAACCGATTGAA
>NW_006264013.1:32017-34994 GCF_000469605.1 Apis dorsata
CAACTGAAATATATTTTAATAAAGCAATGTTTCACATTTTTTATATTTATCTTTTACCAGTTTTTTACGAAAAAAAATGAATTTTATTTTAAAAACAAATTATATATATATTTAATTCTAATAATTTTAAATAGATTTAAATAGATAATAAAATTCTTGTTAACAATATTAAAAATTGAATAATAGATATTTGACAACCAACATTCTATTAGATTATTCACTTACTATAAATTTTAAAATTTTTAAAAATTTCATTTTTTATAAATATATAATAAAATATTTTTTAATAAAATATCATAATAAAAAAACTAAAAAAGAAATTGATTTTAAATTAATTATCTCCATTATGGAATTTTTTTAAAAGTTTATTGAAAGATTTATTTTTTATGCAAAATACCCATATGAAAAAACTAGCAAATAAGTCATTAAGGAACAAAAATGTTAATTAAAATAATTTAAGCGAATACCGAACTCATTAATTCTCTTAAATATCGTGAGAAACGATACATCTATAATCCAGGTGTCGGAAACAAGCTAGTTCGAGGAACAAGAAAATGTGCAGTACATCTGCGGTTCAACAAGTGTCAACATGCACCATCAAGTTTCTGCACCTGTGGAAAGGTTTCGTGCAGGAAATACCCACATTACAGAAATTTTTATTTTCTCATCTATTATCCCCATTGCAATGCTTCAACGATTCTTCAAATACGCATTTCAATTAAAAAAATTCAGTTAATTAAGAATCATTCGAAATTTTATTATAAAAACGTTATTATTTCAAAATGTTTAAGAGAAATTGAATAAATATATTTGTATTTTAAAACCAAAGTTTATAAATTTCTCTTTAAAAATGATATTCACATTTATTATCTAAAATTTTTTCAATAATTATAAAATTTTATTTTAATTTTAAAACATATTTATATCAATTTATATTAATTTAAAATTTTTATTTTATATTATAAAAAAAGAAAAACACATTTTGATAAATTTTTCTTAGTGTATTATTTTACATTTATTTTAAGATCATTGTTGTGGCATAAAATTGCTTATAATATTTACGATTATCATGTATCTCATATATTTTTATCATTTGCTTCTCAATTAATTATATTCATACTATTTTTAATATTTTTTTTTTAATAAATTAAAAACTAAATTTTCAAAGTTATTTTAAATCGCTGTTACTAAAATATAATTATTGTCTAAATTATTCCTTCTATTCCTATCGACGATGCATTTTTCCTTGATATTTTAAAAAGATAACTAAAAATAAAGGAAGATTTTGTAAATGGAACAATTAGGCTGATGATAGACAAAACCTGTTGTGACAAAACAACTGAAGAGCATTTTGTATTGGATCTAATCTTTCCTGTCCATTTCTTTTCTATATCTTCCAACATAGATTGAATACCTCAGTGATTAGGGAGAATTTGATATCTCAAAAAATGGGATCCAATGTTCGCGCGGAAAAAAAGGACGTCGTGACGTTCTGAAAGGCGCCAGACCGTCAGATATTTTCACATACTTAGACTGTTTTGTGACTGGAAATATCTCGATACAAGAACCGTTTATCGTTAATTTCTCATATCTTTTTTCTCATAGAATTTTTGTTATTTTAGTATTCTTAAAAATGTTTCATTAAGAATTAATTTATATATTAATTTGTTTTAAGTATTAATACATAATAAATAATTGAAAAATTGAATGTAAGAAGCAATTTCATTTTTTATTGAAATTTATTGAAATTTTATTATGTTTAAAAAAAAAAAATTCACATTATCATGTTCAAGATTCATGATATATTTCTAATAATTTCCTTCTATAATTTCTTTTCTTTATTCTTAATTTCTTTATGGAAACGGAATTATCTGGATATATTTATTGTAATTTTGATATAAGGAAACAAAATTTCAAAATATAATGATACTTATTATAAAAATATATCAGAATAATCAACAGAAGATGAAGATATAATTAAATAAGTAACAACACAGCAATAGACATAAACTTTCATGCTTTTTTAAAATATTTCTATAATAATAACTATGATTATAATTATTAATTATATTCATATTTATAATATTTATGTATTCAAAATAATTTTATATTTATATTTATACATATATTAAATAAAACTATAAGAAACATTAAATTAAAATTTAATGCAAAAACCAAGTAATTTCAAAAGTTATTTATTGTTATGTAAATAAAAAAAAATCTTGTTATAAAATAGAATGCATTTATCAAAGAAATTGCAATTAATAAGAAAAAATATTTTATATCATTTTTCAATTTTTCAAATAATTTTTTTAATTTTTGTAAGATTAGTAAAAATAGAGGTGTCTAGTTCTTGCATTTAACCTTTCAATTCATTTGTTCATATAAAATGTGAATTAACACGACAATACGATAAGATCCAATTACCTCTTGATATTTAGTTACATATTTTACTACCTTAAATTCATAAATATTTAAATAATAATAATATATAATTATAGATATTCAAATAGTTTATTGAACAATATTGAAATTATATATGTTTATCAAATATTCACAATACATTTTGGTAATAATATAAACTGATACTGAAACATAATTATATTAATAAATATATATTAATAAATTATACTGACTACAAGAATATTCGGAAGAATTTAGAAAAGACGATTGAATGAGATATCATGAACAATAATCTTATGAATGAAAAAAAAGCATCGATATTGATAATCCTCAATGAGTTCTATTTCGAAATAAATATTTTTAATTTTAAAATTAAACTTCAAAAATTTAAACTTTATAAAAAAAACATATTTTTAATTTTCAGAATATTTTATGATATTACCAGCACTTATGTATTTAAGAATTATACTACAAAACAAATTAAATTTATAAATCATTTCTAAAAAAATAAAAAAAAAAANAGACTTCAAGAATTCGACGAAAAGACCATTTTGAAATAACATGAAAATAGGAT
>NW_006264013.1:35086-36875 GCF_000469605.1 Apis dorsata
TAATCGAAAAAAGACGTGCATAATGCTAATTTAGAAGTCCATTCAAGAAATATCGTTATTAATATCCCCAAATTAACTACATGGTGTTTATTTAAATATCCCATCAAATATTCATGATATCTTCAATTCGCTATTTGTAAAAATTGTATAAAATTTTCCCAATTAATAATATAACTTTTCATATTATTCCGAACAACTGCAAAGATGAAAATATATATTATATACATTAAATAAATAAAAACAAGTCTATATCCATGGCTCTATTAATAAATCTCAACATTACAATGTATCGAGAAAAATATCGATCGATGACACGTTGGAAATTTATTTGCAACGATCCAGCGATCCAGCGAACGAAGATCGAAATTGAAACTCAACCAGAGCACCTGACATCATCCATCATGGAATGGGTGATTGGGTCACCCGGTACATTCGCGTGAAATGCGGTCCGCAACATGCAGCAAAGAAGGAAGAAGCTGTTAGACACAACACACTCAGCGGACCTCCCATCAATATTCGGCCGAATGTAGTTAAGATATATTTATTCGGTTCCATTCCATACGTCAGCCTCGTGCAGGCGCACGATGCGCTTGCACCGCGCTGGTGAGGAGGGTGTATCAATCCATTGCGTGCATCGGGATTGTAGCGTTGAGTGCACCGACGACGTTGCGCATTCGTCTTTCGCCGCCTTTTTTAAGGAGGTTCGCTTTGCTTGCTTGTTTATTTTTGCTTACCCAAAGTGCATTCGATATAGGACGGGGAAACTGGCGGAAAAACGCTTTTAACTTTTAACTACCGGCTGGTAAATTGCGAGAGGACCATTGAGAAAAACGACATTACACGATTTATGTATGTTACCTTTGACTTTTTTTTTTTAGAGATCTATCAGAATCGGCTTGAAGTTGTAATACAATTAGTAATTTTTTTCTTCTTTACTTTTATTTCAAATTGAATATTGATAATAATTTCCAAATTCATTTTATATATATAAGATTATACATATATATAAGAAATTCATTTTATATATCGAATAGAATAATATTTATGAATAATATTTGTCGAATAGAAATTATACAGTTTAGAGCTAGATTAATGGAGGTGAAACACCTCGAATAAATCGTGGTCACGAACAAATAATTAAAAATGCATTTTTTGTAGAAATTTCTTTCTTTATATATATATTTAACAACTATTTTAATCTCAAAATAATAAAGAGAAATTTAATGAATGAAAAGTAAAAATTAAATTAAAAAACTAGAAAGGATATGAAATAAGTGTAAAGGTGCGAATATATTTGAGAGTAATTTCTCGAAAATAATCGTTCTCAATAGTGTCATTTAAAAAATAATTCCTGATAACAATTTTCAAAAGTTTTATTCTAAAATATATTCGTATTCTTAATAAACTGAAGATACCGGATAATCAAGATTTTGGATGATCGAGATTTCGGTTAATCACAAATTAATTGAGATTTCATTATATTTCTTATTAAAATTTTCTAATGTGAAAAAGTATAATGTATATTATTGAATAGCTTATATTATGTCTATCTTTGCTATTCTTTGTCATTTTATATTAAGTTAAAAATTTAGTTATAATTTATTCATAATATTTCGTCCGCACTTTAATTTCAAAGATAATTCTGAATTAATTTTTAAAAATTACTATTTTTTAAAGTTATTGATAATTGCAAAAGCAAAGTTTAATTCATTATTAATCTTTGAAGTATTCAGATTGAAGACATATATTATTTAACCATATATATATATATATATATATATATATATAT
>NW_006264013.1:37064-46793 GCF_000469605.1 Apis dorsata
AGATTGACATTTCATTCAACATATTTCATGAACATAAAATTAAAGAATTTATTCTCTAAAATTATTATTCAAATCAATTTTTAAAATATTTTAAAAAACTATTCCTTATTCTAAGAATTTGATTATAAAGATTTTAATATTGCAATTTTATGTTTTGTTATAAAGATAAAAATGTATTTTGAATATAAAATTATGAATAATTATTAATTTTAGAAATATCTACATGAATAAGAAAGTTTGATTTGACACATAGAAAAAAAATTTTTCTTTTTTCATTAGGAATAGATACTTTCTATTTAAAAAAATTAAAAAAATAATTTTTTTTAATATTTGCAAAAATATTCTTATTTCATATTGCTTATGAAACATGCACTCACCTGATTTTCTGGATTATTAATTGCAAAATATCCTAGAACTTGGAATAGTTCTGATAGAATGTAAGTACTACTAGTGTTCTGTGCTAATCCAATTTCCAGCTTGTGCGATATTGGATCTCGTGATAATCGAGTTATCACATGACTAGCTATCAGTCGCCATTGTAAGCTGGTACCTTCTGCTCCTAAGAGATTCTAAAATCAAAAAGTTAAGATGAAATTCAAATATGAGAATTCAAATATAAATATCTAATTTAATTATTTTGTAGATATTTCAAATTAATTATTTTTTTAAAACATTTTATTAAGTTATCATATTTTATTTTCATTAAAGAAAAATTGTGTAGTATCAATCGCACTAAGACTCTTTGTTATGTTTTGAATCAATCAATAAAAGTAAAATTAGAAAGATATTTTAAAAAGATATTTTAAAATTTAATAAGAGAGAAATTAGTTTTATAAAACTTAATAATAAGAATTCATAATTCCTAAAAATAAAGAAATTCGTAAAAAGTGAAAAATTTTTGTTAATATCGATCAGAGATTCAGTTAGTAAATATTAGTTTTCATATCAAATCTAAATGAATAATATTAATAAAAAGATATTTAGCCATCAGATCAGTTTTATAAAAATCATCAAAAATTTAAAATAATAAAAATTTCAAATTATTTTTTAAACAAATTTAAATTTGATAAGATGACTTAATCTTCTCTTGCTAATTATACATTATGTAATTTTAATTATTATCATAAATATTTATCATATTTTAATTAAAGAAAAATTCCTCAAGTCAAAAAAATTTGTAGATGTAGAATGTAAATATAATTTTTAATATATCAAAAATCATCATATATATGTTTCAAAAAATTATGGAGTTATAATCTTGCATATTATATTACATAAATATTATTTAGAGAAAAGACTAAATAAATGCTTAAGAAACCTATTTCGATAATCTTAATTTTGATATATGCTATCAAAGTCAATCTTTTATGTGATCTTTAGAAGATTTTTTTCGTTACTTCTTAAAAAATTATTATAAAAAAATAGTTGAGACTAACATATGTTTAACTTTACATACTTTATTTTTAATGTTTTAAATAACTTAATTTGAATTGATTTCTATTAGATTATAATTCTAATTCGAAGCGATTGCATAATATAGATATAAAGAAAAATCGTCAGATTATTATCATTAAACTGCGGATATTTATGAAATCAAATTTTTATAAATATAATTAAACAATGTAGCTTAAATAGAGACTTATTTAATTTTTTCAATACTCATGATATGTAAAAAAATATAAAATACTCATAATTTAATAGAGATATTTCATAGATTAGAGAGATTTCATAGGTTATGACATAAAAAAATAAAACAAGTCAATTTAAATTTTTTTAATTTGTTCATAAATTTTGATTTTTCATAAACATTCTTTTATCATTAATAATATATTTCAAACAATATAACAATACATTATCATTATATTGTGCTTTCTGTTACCAATAATTGCTATATTTCTATTTATTTTATAATTCCAACTAAATTATATAATTAAAAAATTAATATTTCGATGCAAAAATTCAAAAATATGACGATAAGTCATAAACTATCACTTCTATTCAACGATCCTAATCTCTTTGAGGAGCAAGAGACAGATTCCCATAGAGATTAGAGAACAGCCAGACATTGTAGTTAGAAAGTCAAAGAGAATAGATAATAAACATTGGTTTTTCGGCAAATGCTGCCTGTATGGACCGCAAGGATAATCGAGACGATATCCCATGAGACTCAGCAGGTTCTCCTATGGGACACAGGATAGCCCTTATGGTTTTTATGGATGGGGGCGCGAGCTTTCGATTCAATTCGTGGTTTGATCATTGCAGACTTCACGGGAGGGCTTTCTATCTTGACAGACGAACCCCTCTGATACACGATATATTTTTATTGTATTTTTTACGGTACTCAATTTAATAAAGAGGACTATCGATGCTTGGGAAGAAATAATCAAGTTTTGTTTTTCTAGGTAAAATTTTTTTTTCTGAAATGTATAATGTAAATCTATAAAATTCAAATTAAATATACAATTTGAATATTGTAATATATATTGAAAATAAATTTAGATTTTTAGCCACAGATAAAAATAGTCACGATAAAGATTTTAATTATTGTATAAGACAAATTGAAGAGCTTTCGTTTTTTCCTACATCAAATGATGATTTTTATTAATTCGATTTTATTAACTCGAATATCATTATAAACAGGGATTAAATTAAACTTTTTTAAATTTTTTAGAACTTTTTAGTTTTAACTTTTTGTTTGGTTCTTTTTTTTTTTTTATAAGAAAAGAAAAATTTTATAGATAATAACTTTCTCATTTCAGATAAAATTTACATTAATTATTAGCAATTAGAAATTATCTTACCTGTAATTTTTGAATATTTAATCCGGCGATCGATTTAAGTAGCCTAAGACTGCGAACGATCAGAATCCTTGTAGACTGTGACACCATAGTCTGATTAGGAGTAGGAGAGGATCCTTTCTGATTTTGCGGCGTAAGTGCAACTGCGTAGAGTGCACCAATCGCACCTGCAGCTTCAGTCGAGGACAACGTTGAGAGAAGATGCGATTCAACGTTGGTCTGTTCAACATTGTTATTACTCTCATTAATAATTCCTGTATCTTGATCCGTTGACTTTTTTAAGTGACAGCAGATACGAAACAGCAAATCGTATGAAGACAATAAAACTAGCGATTCATGGTCCTGCTCCACAAAAAAGTCAGTCTCGATCAAAGCTCGACTATGACAAAATACTCGATCTATTAATCCCCCTGCTACCAAATATCTGAAATACAAATGATATAACAATTATTTATTTATATATTTAATAAATTTCTATATATTTTAATAAAAAAAAATCATTTAAAAATAATATTTATATAATTTTTAATAACTATACAAAAAAAGTATTATTCTTTAATTTTGATGACTTTTTAATATATTATTAAAATCATTATTATGAATAATGATATAAAGATTTTATATAGTGATTATTCATTAAAAATTTTTCTTAAATAAAATAGTTTAAATTTAATTTAATCAAATTTATTGCAGATAATTATAATTGATATGAAGTAAAATTAAATTAACATAAATTAATTGATGTCAATAAAAATTATTTATTTAATTTCTGATTTCATAGATTAGATTAGATTAAATTATATTAATAACTTTTAATGAAAATTAAAGATTAGTAAAATCTTTACAACACTTTTCAGTATACATATATAGTGATACATACTTGATAACATAAATGTTAAAAAAATGTTATATTTGGTGTAAAAAAATATTTTAAAAATCACTGTGGCTGATAATTTTCGTAAATAATTATCATATTTTTCAGAATAAAATCTAAATTCAAAAATTTTAATTAATTTCTTTTATGATTATTCGAAACATAATATAAATCAATTCTCCAAAAAAATCGACTCATGTCTCTTAAATCCTCAAGTTTATCCAAAAATTCTAAAACAAAATATCATATCCAACTGTCATTTCGTTTTTGTCAATGTGTTCGAATTCCCAGTAGCATGCATTAACACTCAAGTAATACTAACATCAATCGTTCGTTAATTCCGGCTGTCTCGATTCAACAAAGACCTGTCCCGATCAGCGAACAACAAACTATACTGTGTTTCTTATTGGCGGTGGCAAAGTGTGCATATGGGTACCGATAGATCTGGCGTTATAAAATGATGGGAGGTGGAGGGGAGGAGGAGAATGTAACAGGCACAAAGATCAGAGAGATAGAAAAAGAGAAAAAGAAAAGAAAAAAAAAACAATGTATTGCTTACAGGACAGCATGTGCGATGGCGTAACACGAGAGGATTATAACATCAGTGGGTAATTCTGCGCGCATAGACCATCAGAAGAGGGAACAAGCGTCGGCGCATGCGATGCTCATTCTATCGGGTTGTTGTATATGTTTTTCTTTTCTCCTACGGCACCCATCCGCCCTTCCTTTCACTCGTGACCCCCCAGCGACAGGGTTGTCGAGGGTGCGCGGCTGTCAGTGCGTATTATCGCTGCCCCCTTTCCATCGAAACACCGACACGGCCGAATTGCGCTCGCCTGACGCCAATGAGTATTGGAATATGAAGTAGTCCAGTCGAGGGCCAACTGTCTCCTCTAATCATAACTAGCTGGAAGCTAATCCGTCGATACTGAACTCGACACGCACACACCCGCTCTCGTTCTCCGTCACACGGAGACTTTTCGATAGAAAAGACAACCCTTACTTAAAACTTGATAATGGCACGGTCCCGCTATCACAGTCACCTGATGGATATGTCGCTTGGACGAGTTGTAAGGGAGTTAGGTGAGCTATTAATTATAAGCGATTGAAGGTGCGTCTGTTTAAAGCGATGCTCAATGAGGCGATTAACGAATAAGAGGTGAGATCTGTAACGGCTACAAGAATCCAAAAGTAAAATTCAATCAATGAGAAAATGGCGCGTGGTATTTACAGATATTACAAATATAGATCAATAATTGATCTTGATTTATTATACTTATGATTTTTTAAATCATATTAGATTGTTTCAAAAATTCTTTTCGTTTTTTTTTATTATATGGATCTCCCGTATTTTTCTGTAACTTTCATAATTTTATTGATTTTATTTATTTTATTTATTTATTTATTTTATGTCTTAGTGTTAGAATTCCATCTTCTAATATTCCATCTTCAAAATTCTTGAAATAGTTTTTAATGTCATTTAAAAAAATCAGTTTTTTTAACAAAAAAATCATCAAAATTATTTTGTTTTTTCATCTGATTTTAATTATAATTATAAAAGACTAGCTCTAATTTAATTAATTTGTAACTTGTTAATTTTCCAAATTAAAAATATTATTAATTAATAAATTATTTAAAATTTTCATAAATAAATATATACTTTTAAAAAGATAAAGAAAAATTGAATATAATAATAATATCGATAAAAAATAAGTCAAATTATATATTTTTAAAGTTATGGCTATTAAAATCATGTACGTAATAATATAATACATAATAAAAAATAATTTTTGGAACGATAATATTTATATTAGATAATATTTGATATATATATATTATACTATACTATACTATACTATACTATAAAAAATAATAGATATAATTTGATAGAATATGTACAATAATTTTTTAACATTTTCATATATTAAAATTTTAAATATGTATATATATATTCTTCGTAAAAAATATAAAACAAAAAAATGCTATAAAAAATACATTAGAATATATAAAAAAAAATATATAATATTTAAAGTTAATAATATTTAAAGCTCTTTTATAAAAATATAATCTAAAATTTAATTTATTAAAAAATATATCTATATATATATCTTCAAATGTGATAAATAAGTTTGATTGCTTTTAGAAAAATTAAGTTTTATTTATCTTTATGTCTTATTTTTATGTCAGCAATAATGAAACAAATCGGATGAGAAATCGGAAAGAGAACATTGCAAGCAATGATTCTGATTCCTCATTGTTGCATAATTCATCAATAGATATACAAGCAATTACTCATACAAGCAAAGACGCTTAAGCTTTATCACTGCGATGATAGAAACGACGAAATGGACGAACACGAACAACCGATAATACCGATACTTTTGTCAGTATCCCAAGGGATTCGGTAAATACGCTAATAAAATGCAGCGGGATGCGCGCGTGGATTAGAACCACTCAAATTGTAGACACACCCTATAATCTATAATAACATGAATGATAACCAAGGGGTCCATGCTCTAGGACAGGTTCAGAATGATTTTGCTCGAATGAGTTGATCTATATGGTTACAATTCAAGAAATCTGCAAAATAATTAGAATTTACAGATGATCTCTTTTCAAATTTATTAATTTTTTAAAATTATTATATTAAAAAATTAACGATATTCGAAATTTTTTTTTATGGAAAATAAAATTTTATTGATAAATAATTTCAATAGAAAATATAGAATAAGAATATTCTCATTAAAAAAATTTAAAAAATTAAGAAAATTAAAATATTTAAAAATTTTAATAACTTTAAGACTATAAGAATAATTATAATAAATTATATCAATATCTGCAAATTTCTAATTGATACAATAAATACAAAAGATAATATAATATAATTCTTTCTTTATTGATCAATTATAAGACAAGATCAATGAATAAATAGAAAAATAAAATAAAATATTAATATTTAAGATTAATAGAGATAAATATATAAAATTGTTTTTATTAGAAATGTTATTTGATAGTTTGCTCATGAAAACATTCTTAAGAAGTGAATAGAAATAATAGCTAACTTACAAGATTTCGATATAAAATTTCGATCAGAATGCAAAGCATTATCATATAGTCAAAATTACATAATAGAAGTTACATATATATATATAATTTTTAATATCTATATTTATATTTGTAAACCATATTACAAATGTATGTGAGTGAAAATCCATTATATATGAATTGTAATTACACTAGTTAAATAAATAATACGACAACAATAATTCGGAAGAAACGCAGAAATATTTGATCTTTTAATCTTGACCATTACTAAGCTTTGGCCCATGCATCATTTTCCTCTCTTAAGATTCCGATCTATCATTGAATATTTGTGGAGGGTTCGAGCAAATACATTGAATTTATTTATTATTCTCCCCAAACGCCTTATGGAAGCCGCAGCAGCCAGAGCAATCGCTACCCCAGCACTACCATTAGCTAACCATATGATTATTTCAGTGAGAGCACAGGGGTGCATATCTTTAGATGGACTGATGCTTGCCTCCATCCTTGCACTAGTTTACGCAATTTCGTAGTGCAATACGAGCGCATATTAAGGCACAACCGAGGATCTCAAACCAACTGATCAAAAAAATTAATTTACATATTCATAGATGAATTACGTTACGTTATTTTTCGAATTGGATACAAATATGGATATGTTTTTATAGATTGCTTTGGAGAATAATGTTTTGTATTCTGCTTATGCGTATATATATACATAATGAGCAATTATATTGATTTATCACGAATATAAGATACAGTTAACATTTGTATTAATTTCATTTCATATTTTAAGGATTTAAAATAATTAATAATTTAAAAATAATTATAATAAAGATTATATTACATATATAATAATATTATATATATATATTTATAAATCATTATAAAAGAATTAATTATGAAAACAATTTATTTTTATTTAAGCTATTTAAATAAACATTGTAGCACTTTTATAAAGAGTATTTTAATAAAATATTTCCAACAATTGAAATAAATAATTATAAATGAAAATAAATAAAAAATTGTAAAATAAAAATATACGTCCATATTATATTAATATAGTGTATAAAAGTATTTTCAATTGTTATCAATCTAATGAATTTTATTCTTATTACTTAAATTTTTCCCTTAAGTTTTTTTACCTCTATTATTAAGAATTACTTAAATCCCTAATCTAATTTATTTCATGAAAAATCTTTTATCTTACTCTCTTTTTTATCTTACTCTCTAAACATACGAATAAAAAAAGATTAATAAAAATTGAATTTGTAAATTAACATAACATAAGTTGAAAATTGACAGAAAAAATTGTATTTAATATAATTCATATCACGAAATATATTTATATCATTCAATAATTCACTAATTAAAAATTTTATTCAATTCATTAATTGAATTAAAAATTCAAAATTAGCTTCTTCAAAAATATTTATTTATCGTACATACAGATTGTGTTCAATGCAAAAGATCTATTTAAACGAAATTCTGCAACTTTTCTGCAACTGGCAAATGTGCCTGGCAGAAGTATCATTCACTGCATCCACAATGGATGTTTACACAACGAAATGGTGAAAGTGTGAAAATGACAACTGTGTATCATCGTAGAAAAATTCACGAGAACGGTGAAAAACAATAAATACCATATTTTTTCATTAATGTCTAAATCGATAACTAATAACATTAATGATTGCAATACATAATTTTATATATGCATATTACTAAAATTATTTGTATTTTATATATGAAATAAAATTATATAATAGAATATAAAAATTAATAAATTAATAATTATCGATATAATAAGTTTAATATATTGTCATATAAATCAATTATAATATGTAATGATATAAATATATATGCAATGTACCATTTTGTTTATTTTTATCTTAATTTTATATTCAATCTACTAATATATCTTAAAAGAATCATTAATGAGAAAATTAATAAATTAATAGAAACTAAAATATTTCAACAAATACTTCAATAATTAAAAATTTTCGATGAACCAATCGATTAACAAAGCACATCAATGCCAGGCGTGGCAATGATGGCACACTTATTACAATATTTACAGAATCGTCTAGATCTGAAATCCCTGAAACCGATCCCCGGCCTGCCATTGACATGTGTCTCCGCTACCGAATTTCAGCATCCCTTTTTTGCCCCTCACCTTTTATTCTACAGTAACAACAACGATCGATGTACATATAAATTATATATTTTACATACAAAATATATTTTGATAAAATTTAGGAAAAAATATTATTCTTATAATATTATTCAAATTATTTTTAATTTTATTTATTTGGAAGAAATTATTTTCTTAATATTTAAAATATTTTCATTATTAAAAGATTATAGATACATGTAAATGTAGAAAATATAGAAAAAATTATAATACAAGAGATATATAAAATTATAAAAAGATATATAAATAAAAAGTATTAAAATTAAACTGTAATTTAATTTTATATATGATTAGATAAATTTAAAATTAAAATCATTATATAGCATTATATATTATATAGCATTTACATATTATAATAAATTAATCCATTTTTGACAAAAGAGCAATTATAATTTAATAAAAATTGCAGTTTGTTACGCATTCTGACACAATCATACAAACTATTACAATAAAATATTGAAATTCAATGAGACCAACACGCGAAATAAAATCTGAAACAAGGTCAAATGATCGAGGCGTTCGAATTGGTAATGTATTATAATCCCCATACTCCAACATCCAGCAACTCAGGATATTGCTACTCCGAGTTCGTTGACGCGTAATGCATTCACGCTGGGATTTCGGTAGTCTGAGGGATGAGGTGAATCCTGCTACTCTATACATACAATCCAATCCTGCTATGACTGAGAATCAGAAGGATGCGAATCTATAGAGTGCTTTAAAACTTCATTAATTGTTCTTTTATTCAATTATTTATTATAAATTATTTAACAAAACTATTCAAAAAATGATTTTTGGTAAAAAAAAAAAAAAAAAAAAAAAAA
>NW_006264013.1:47025-52068 GCF_000469605.1 Apis dorsata
AAATTTTTAAATTTGAATAACTTTTTTGAATTTTATTTGAAAAATATTATACATTTTTTTCATAAATCATTTTAGATGAACATGTTTAAAAAGTTTTATAAATATTTTTTTCTAAAAAATTTGGTAGGAAAAATAAAAAAGTAGGAAAAATATATTTTAAACAAAAGATTTAAAAAGAAAACAATAAAAAATTCTAAAGAAAAGATATTCATTGTCAAAAATCTTATATTATTTTTTCAAAATAAAATAAACATCGCACAATGTATATATAAAAAAAATTGATATTAAATAACAAAATCAAATGAAAAAAAAAAAGAACAAATTGAAATCCTGAGAATATTTCGCGAAAAAAATCATACGCTTTCTTTGCCATTTAAAGTTGTCTCTGTCAACAAGAAACATTATGGAAGGATAATAGATAAGTGTGAAATTTGGTACTGAGCAGAATGGGAACAGAAGCAGCCGTGCTGTCTATTCCTACTCAGCACCCTATCCAACCTGATCAAATACTCCTTCAATTCTGCAGTTCCCATTACTGTTGTCTTTATTATTATTGACTATTATTACGAACATCTTGTTAAAAATTTTTAAATATCAATTACTTAATTATTCAATTATTATGGATTATCTTATAATTATTATCTATATTATTTCATATGTCTTTGTTTTTTAATTTGCAAAAGAAATTAAGCAAAATACATTTTTTTTGCTATAAGTATATTTTCAAATAAATTTATTTTATTTTCAACAAATTTTAGTTTCGTAATTAATCGTAAATATTATATTCTATTAGAAAATTGAAATGTTTTTTTTTTAAATTGTACAGAAAAAAGAAAAGCAAATATCAAATTCATTTTATATAAAAGTCTTAAATTTGATGTTAAGAGAAAATAAAATTATATAAAAGTCTCAAGTTTGATTATTAAGAGAAAATAAAATTTAGCCTTAAGAAATATTTAGCTATGAACAAAAATATTTTCTGCACATATCGAAATATCGTTCTCGCTAAAATGATAAACTAAACTAAAATATTTTTAAATCAAAATCTTTATTTTTTTTTAAGTTAAAAATTGACTTATATAATAGTTATATAAAATAATTAAATATAAACACAAAAATATAATACAGAAAATATTAATATTAAAGTTAAGTCTAAAAATAGGCAAGTTTTTAATAAATAATAATCATAAATATATAAACTATTTTATTTCTTCGCATTAATATTATTTTTATGAACCAGCAATCAATATGTTAATACGACTTCAATGATTTTAGGAAAGAATAAATATATATTAAAAGAAACTTTTTTATTTTTTCCTAGATATTCCATTTTATTTTATATTAAAATGTTTTATTTTGTGACATAACATATTTTAAAAAAAATTTAATACTTATGGTTCAGTTCAAAAGAAAAATTCAATAAAACAGACAAAATATAGCGTAAGAAATAAAATATACAATAATTTACTTATTCTAATATTTCATTAATACCCAAATTAAAAAAATAGTTATTAGGCTATTAAAAATTTTTATACTTCAAAATTACATCCTGATACATATATCTTCATGAAATCATGATCAATCATAAAATGTTTCGATTATCATCTAGATTCATATCATATGTGATATCTTTTCATTAACATTTTTTAGGATAAATATTAATATTCTATTTTATATTTGTAAATTGAATTATTGCTTACTATTTCATTTAAAATGAATCTAAATTGAAACATAAAAAAACGAAGAATTCTTTTTAAATATGATCTAGTTTTTCTTTTAATTTTTATTACTTTCTTACTTTCTATATTTATTTTTTATATATGTATATTTTTGATATTAACAAAATATGATCTGAAGTTAAAAGTTTTAATTTTGTTTGTTAAAAGTGAAGAGAAAACATACAAGAATTTGCGTAAAAAAATTAAATGATCTAATTTTAATATCTTCATTTTGAAGATAACTTATTTCTTTGCCAAAATAATACAAATTTAAAAATATTATGTAAATATTAAATACAGGATTTTTTAAGAAAAATAAAAAAAATTCTTGAAATAAAGTTCATCATTAATGAAATTAATACTTGCATTATTTTTACTCGAATTAAATTATATAAATTTGATGATGATTATACAAATGTTAATTTTAAACTGTATATATGTAAGTTAAAAATAGAAACAATTTATTGAAATATTATTTATAAGCATATACATATATACACAAATACACAAGATAAAATATAATATATAAAGAAATACAAGAAATACAAATAAAATATAAAAATTCTAATGTAAACTTCATAATATGTAAAACAAATAATAAACTAATCAACAAAAATCATTTAATTATATATGATTTTACATATATGACAAATAGGTTTAAACAATTTAATTAAAAACTGGATTTCGTATCAACTGGCTTCAATTAATTCGATGTGATTCATTTATTTTGAAATCTATTCTGATTTTTAAAAAGTTTGAAAGAATATTAACAATTATTACTTTTTATTAATTATGACTTTCTGATCAATCAATATAAACATATTATTTTTTTAGAATAAAATTAAAAATTAAAAATATTTTGTTACAAACTTTTATCAAATTGTTATAATATTGAAGCTATCTTATATAATAAATATTATTTAAATATTAATTTGCGTAAAAATTTTATAAATATTAAAAAATCCATTTTTATTATTATTTATCCCACGATCATCACAATCCATCAATATCTTCAAATATATTTTATAGTTTCAATGATAGCCACGCATAGGTAAAAGAGAAAAGAAGGAAAAAGAGAAAAAGAGAGAAAAAAAGAAAAAAGAATAAAAAGTAGAGAGAATCGGAAGATGAGTCGAGTCTAGGAGGATCGAAGGAGGGTTAGAGGCAGCTGTATGCCGAGTGAGGGTGAATTTGGACGACGAAAGAGAAGGAGAGAGAGAAAGGGAGAGTCCATTAGCAGATTACGTACTCAACCCGCCTTGCTCATTCATCCCCCGCGATATTTTTTCTTTCTGCCTCGTTCTCCTTCAACCACTAACGATTTCTCTTTCCTCTGTCTCGCTTTCAGATTCGCCCCGCCTAAATTTCTAAGCTTTTCTCCATTGCAGCTATACTGCGTTGTCATTTAAACTTTGTTCAGAAAAAGAAAATATCATTCGATTTTATTATTATTTTATTATTATTATTTATTTCGATATCATTAAATTTAAGAAGAAAAACTTTAAATAAATATTAAAATTCAATTTGATTTGCAAATTTTTTAAATAATAAAGTTCAAATTTATAAATTTTAGATTTAAATTATTTTGAAGAATCTATTTCATACCTTTAAAAAAAGAAAGAAATGAAACGATATATGTGCAACATCAAATTCAAATCAAGCATAGAATTTCGAAAGATTAAAAGGATCATTTTTCACAAAAAGAAAGAAAGATTAATATTTTTCACAAGGATAAAATATAATTCTCATAAAAAAATTCTAAAATAGAATTTTTAATAAAGTTCAAATTATTTAAAACAAAAAAATCTTTTATTATTATAATATATTACAATATGTAGAAACATATTTAATATTTACAAAAAAGAAACATTCTTCTTTTTAATCATTTAATTAAATTTTTTTTTCGATAATAAATATTTTATGAATCAAATGAGGTTATAAAATATTAGAAATAATTATGACAATAAAATTAAATATGAACAAGTATTATATTACGAAGTATCATTTTATAACGAAAATAAATAAAAAATATACTTTAGTGCGACATGATTAAATTGGGAATTGCGCGAAACAAAGTTATGTCGGAGATGACAACCTACCTTTCTCTCCTTTTGAACAGCAAGAAAATCTATTTAAATATAACGGCATTACTATTAGATCTGATAATTTAATTTGGCCGTTCTAAAGAGCGTTCCTGCTTTTTTTTTTTACTTGCTATGGCAAAGACGCTCTTATAGATTTATTTTTCCGATAGGCTGTATTTCCAATGCACCACTTCTTTTCTATCCTTTTTGATGATTATTGATTTGAACATAGTCTTCAATTCTAACAAGTCTTCTATTTAATATATTTCAATAATTCAATTTTAATAATAATAACTTCATTGTTTAAAAATAATTTTAAATTCTACAAAACGATATAAGAAATCTAGATAAAATCAAACATCGAATAAAATATATAATATATATAATATATATATATAATATATATAATATTATTTACATTATAATATAATGTAAATAAAATTATAATGATATATATGTATATATAACATAGAATTTATTCTAAAATTTTGGATTTAATGAACTAAATTTTAAACAAAGATAGTATTTTTATATCTAATGTTTATAAATTATATTTATAAATAATTACTTTCAATAAAATTAATTAATTTCGATTCTATTATATTATTGAACATTTACATATATTTTAACATTTACATATATTTAACAAATATATGCAAAAGTAAGAGAGGAGAAAAAAAAAGAAGAAAAAAATGAATAATATTAAATATTATCATCTTGATATAGTTGATTTAGTTGATGATCTGATATTTAGTAATAATCTGATTAAAATATATATATATACATATATATATATACATCAAATGATAATAACATGAATAATCAGTTATAAAATGAGTAAAAGTAAACAATAATATTTGCTATAAATATGATTTATAATAAATTTATGCATTCTGAGCATACATTTCTAGATGTAAATGCCGATAAGCTGATCGAAAGCCTGATTAATTCTATTTTAAAGGAAAACAAAAACTGAAAGCGTTTCATCTTCCTTTCATGGTCGTTTCAATTAACGAAAGTAAACTCTGATTTACAGGGGAGAAATAGGCTACTATAAAGAGGATAACGATTTTACAAAATGACATACTTTCATTTTCTTTGTATATTTTATATTTTTCTATGAAATAATATATAATATATATAATATAACAACAACAACAATAATAATAATAATATATATAACAATAACAATAACAATAACAATAATAATAATAATAATAATAATAATAATAATAATAATA
>NW_006264013.1:52670-56579 GCF_000469605.1 Apis dorsata
TAATTAAAAAATTGAAATAAAAAGTTTATTTTCATTGATTTTTTACAAATCAAGAAAATAAAAATATAAAAAAAAAATCTTTGACAAATTTATGTTTATATTTATATTTATATATATATATATGTATGTATAAACATAATAATTATACATATTATGATAAATATAGAAGAAATATAAATTATGTTTATTATTATATTTTGAAATTTCTAATGCAAAATAATTAAATTCTTAACCAGACAAGTTGTTTTATAATTAATAATAAGATTTAACAAGAATAATGTTTACATTTCTTAATTCTAGGTATCTTATTAATTTTCATAATCCTCCTCTTTTTGAAACCTCAAAGAAGATTTAGAAAATATATTCGTAAAATGGTCGCATACATCTCATAAGTAAATTGCTCAGTTGATCCTACTTCGATTAAAATTGTATCAACATCTCAGAAGGTGAAAGGGAATGAGCTTTATGAACGTCTGTTCGATCAACTCATCGGGATTAATAATAAGAGTGTTTGCTGACTGATTTTTCTAGAAGCGTTCTAGCAATTACTTCACCGATTTCCACTCGAGCTCCGATTATCATCGTCTTCAAGAGTTCTCGATTATATTAAATTGTGAATTAAATCTCGTTTTTTTTTCTATGATAAATTATATCTGAAATATTATCTAATCTTGTTTACAATTTTAATTATTTGCCTAATTGAATTTATTTTGATAATTCAATTTATCTTTTATATTATTATTTCTTTTTAGATATTATTTTTCTTTAGAGAAAGTAAAATTTAAATTTATTCGATAATTATTTAAAAAAAAATCTTTATAATCCTCTCATTTTGATAATTTTTTTAATATGTTATCAAGATCAATATCCTAAGTAATATTGTAAAATTTTAGTTTTTAATCATTGTTGATTAAAAACTGATTAAAAAATTTTTCTCTGAAATAGTTTAGGTTAAGTTAGTTTAATCAGATTTATTGATTTAGATAATTTATAGTTACAATCAAATTAAAAAAATTAACTCAAATTCAATTAACTAACTTAATTCAAATCAGTTAATAATTTAATAATTAAAAATTTTTATTTAATTTTGATTTGAAATAAAATTAAACTTAGAATTAATATAAATTAATTGATATCAAATAAAAATTATTTAATTTCTAATTTCACAGTTTCTTTGTATTGAGTTTTGATTAAGTTAGTTTAATAATATTTTAATAAACAAATAAATATAATCAAATAAAATCTTCATAACATCATTCAGTATGATGATCCTGACAATAATTAATCGATTAAAAAATCATTTAAATCAAATCATTTAATATTTTTTTTTTAGATATTTAATTTCGTTTTAATTAAATTTTATTTTAATTCTTTGTATGAAAAAAATTTTCTTTTAAAATTATGTAATTATTTAAATGAGTTTAATATATATTTATATAATTACATTTAATTCGTTGCTTTATAATTCAATTATATGTATAGCAGAAATTATAGATCCAGTGTGTAAACATTAATCACACTCGTAAATATAAATTATGTATGTTTATGCATTTCAAAATAATATAATATTAACTCTTTAATGACCACATATTTCACTTGAAATCTTCCATATATCTCTAATAAATTTCATAAGAATATTTGTATGATATCACTTTTCAAATTCATTTTTCTTATAATCTGATTTTCTTATAAAATAATTTTATAATCTAATTAAATTGAATGATTGAAAATCATTATATATTAATTCATATATTCGTATTTTACCTTTTATTCATTCTTTATTCATTCTTTGGTTAATTAATTTCAATTAGATGAAATAATTGATTACAATATAATGATATCATTATAATTTTTAATAAATTTTAACAAAAAAAATTAAACTAACAAAAAAAATAACAGAAAACTTTTAAAAATAAAAATAAAAAAAAGATATCCTATAATCTATTATAAGTTTCATTTATAATCAATATAAAATTAATTCTAAAATATATAAATACTATAATATCTTAAAATATCAAATCAACAATCGATTAATTATTTCTATAATAGTGTTATTCTATAATACTTTCAATGTCTGCTTTTTGCCATAAAAACTCTAACTATATATATATTCTTATACTATATAAGAAAAATCATTTTAGCACAACTTCCTTGATAAAAGCATATCTTCTCTATCCAATAACGAATCATTTTAAATTTGTAGTAGCTCCGTAGAATGTATCGTGGACTATATATGTCAGTAAAAGAAACAAGAAAAAGGGAAATGATGGTGCATTACGCGAAGCTTCTTGTTTTGTAACATCGATTTATGGCAAAAAAACTATTTTTCACTTAAGAGCAAGAAAATAATTTCTCTAAGAGATATCGGTAATATACGATCCTTTAATCATAGATTGTGAAACTGACAAATAAGCATAATTGATAATTATTCCGATTTCCTTTTATGATCATATAATCTTATTTTTCAAGTGAAAATTTATATTAATTCGAATGAAAATTTAAAACTAATAATTAATACAGTTATAAATGAAAGATAAAGATCAATGTTGTCACTATATCTATTTACTTTCCTGATTCAAACTATGAAAATTGAAAAAATTATGTGAGAAAGAAAAAACAAAATATTAATTAATTGCAATATAACACAATAATTTTCGATTTATATTATATGTATTATTTATTATTTTTAATTTCTTATTATTTTTTTTCTTTTTAAAAATTTAAAATAATTCTTAATAATATAAAAAATATTTTACATTATAAAATTATTTTTATTAAAATATTAATATATAAAATATAATACATATTATAAAAATTATTATATACAAATCTTAATCATAATATATTTTTAAAAAATAGCGATAAATGCATTTAACAATTCTCAAATAGGTATTACAAAGTATGAAATGATCGATTATCCTTAAACATCTGCGCATTTTAAAGGTGAAAAGCAATCTTGGTGATTGGTGAGTAAAAATCATGACTAGGCCATTCTCGCATCGGCAGGAAATTAATCATAATTCGACTACCGGCGAGTAATCATTCTAATCATGCTTTCATCGTTCATTACTCAACGTTGAAGTAAACTCTAAATTTTCAGATTCAACGAATAATATAAGGTGTTTTCAAAATCATGGTATAAATGACGGGTTGATGATTTTACATGCAAAAATAAATAACGAAAAAGAAGAATAATATTTTAAAATTTTGTTTTTAAATATCAAAATTAAATTTAAAAATTTTTCAAAAAGAAATTAACGATTAGATAGGAATGAATTATTGATAGAAAATAATGTAATGTAAAAAGCAAAACATATAAAATAAATTTTTTAATTTAAAAATTAAAATTAATTTTCCAAAAAATTAAGTTTAAATTTCGTCGATTGTATGATTTCTTGGCAGTAAATATTTAATTTTGATTTTCAAAAAAATAAAGATATAAACCATAAATTATTCTATAGTTTTTGCTTGTTTTCATATCTAATAATAGAATAGACTTATTAATATTCAAATTGACCAATTTTATTTAAACTGTCTAAATTTGAAAAAAATATCTAAATTTGATTTATTTAAAAAATTATTCTTTTTTTTTTTATTTATTTTTATATATAGAAACAATATCTAATCGTTTATATAATTTCAAAGATATCCTATATTTTAAAAAAATATCTTTAATAACTTGTTGTTAAAAAATAAAAAAAAATAAAACTATAAAATCTATTAATTCTATTATTTTTTGAATTAAAAATTATCTGTTAAAATATAAATATTGCTCTTATATAGCATAATATTGCTATAATATAGCAAGCATAAATAAGCATAAATATTGATCTTATAAATAATATAATATAATAATAAAAAAATTTTATTTATAAATTTAATATTTATATTATATATATATATATATAT
>NW_006264013.1:56782-64332 GCF_000469605.1 Apis dorsata
ATATATTCTATTTGTCTATCATTTATATTTAAAAAATTTTCAAATTGAACATTTATTATTAGAATTTATTATTATAAGAATTTTAATGTTAAGAATAATTTTTAAAAATTGAAAATAATTCTAATAATAAAGACAAAAGAAAGAAAATAATTTCTATGAAAGGATTAACCAACCAATTGGGAGGTCTCGCAAAAGGAAGTTGACCCAGGTGCAACGCTTCTTCCTAGTGAAGATCGAATCTCAGAGGATGCAATGAAAACAGTTTGCACCTTGTCATTTTGCCTTGACTCGCGTATTAAATTCAGCTTGCGCTACAGAATCGTTATGTTTCTCTACAGGGTGGTCCATGCATGTCAAAGTGTTAAAGATTTTTTCCGCTGTCCATCAAAGAAATCGTATGAACTTTTATTTGCATAATATATAAATGATGAAGATTGAGCAGAAAAAATTTTAACATAGAGAATAATAGAAATTTTATTGGAACAGTTTTTATTTTAAAGTGAAATTTTATTTTAAATAAATAATGAAATGAAAAATATAACGATGATTTATTCATTTATTTTTTATTAATTATAATCTGCGCAAAAGTAATTGTTATAAATTTAATTATTTGATTAGAGATATATAATATAATAAAGTGGCATATATTTCATAATTATCGATGTTCTTAATGTCATTTATATTTAAAAAAGTAAATTAATTAAAATAATTACTGATAATTAAAATTCTATTTTAATGTGTTATAAGTTTTCTTTTGTCTTCATAAAATTTTCAATATTTTACGCTATTTTCATAACAAATGGTGTTTGAATTTCATTATAAATACTAATACATTTAAATTAAGTACATATTCATAATTTAACGCATACAATTAGATTTCAAATATCGCAGTTTCTACATGCATACTTAATGGAAGGCTAGAAATGATTTTATCGTGCAAAGGAAATGAAAAGATATCCTGGTAGAAATGTTAAAACTTTATAAAAATATCCAATTTGAAGATTATTAAATGAAAAGATATCTTAGTAAAAATGTTAAAACTTTATAAAAATATCCAATTTGAAAATTATTAAAAAAAATATTTAATCTTATGTATTTAAGTGTCGTGAAATTAATATAAAAATTATTTCTTATATTTATAAAATAAATAAAGATAAAGAATATATTAAAATGTTTTGATTAAAAATTAGGAAGTTAAAAATAATAGATGATTTTATATTATAAATATTTCAAAATTTATTAGCTATTCATCATATCATAACTATTAATCATATATTTCATATAGAATATATGATTTAAAATTTTAATCAAAATAAAAACATATTTCCTAATAATATAAATATATAATATATAAACATAATGAACAATATGATTTTTTCTAAAATATTTATTCTAAAATAACTTTCTCTTATTGTTAATGTCTTAAAATTGTAGAAAAAAAGAATATAGCTTTAAACATTTAAATAGAAAAAAAGATAAATTTATAAAATATATATAATAAATAATAAATTTTAAAATATATATAAAATTTCTCATTACATATAAGAATTTTCTGATTCATTATAAATGAAATAAAAAACATATTTCTTAAATAATTTAAAAAAAAATAAATAAAGTGAAATCTTTGTTTATACACAATTAAAAAATATATTCCGAATAATTTTCATTTTCTTTTAGATGTTTGTATCAGTCTTATACTCATCATAATAGTAATATAAATTTGATGCATCAATATTTACATATTTAGAATATTACATATGTGCCTAATCTTTGCATCTTCTTTGAATCTAATCTTCTTCGAAGATTTTTCCGTAAAGAATGCATCGTATCTATTGTTTGTCTGATGTTTTTTTTTTTTTGTTTTGATAAAAAGAATTTTTAGCAGAACTCTTTTACTTGTAATAGTTATATTTTTTTATAAGAAATTTAATTTTTTAATTAGAAAATGTTAAAATTTCATTTTTATTTATTTTTCAAGAACAAAATACAAAATGCATTTTTTAAATGCATCATAGGCAAAGATAACAATAATTTAATAGTTAATAATAAATAATCTAAATTTAATAATAATCTAAATTTAAATCTAAAATAATTTATAATGTGTTGCGTTGCTTGTAAATAGATATTGCTAAATATACTATAATATATTGCTATATTATGATTCAAAAGTATAAATTCCAATGACCCGAAATCCATTTTGGATTATTTTGAGTTTAACTGATTAAATTTTTTAACTGATATTTTAACTGAAAAATATTTAATATTATATGTTGTAACATAAATATTTGAAATCTTTTTTTGAAAAATATTCGAGAATAGTTGATTGATTTCATTTAATATTTTTATCACATTTCAATATTTTTTTATATAATTTAAAAAAAAATTAGCTAAATGTTTAAAAATCTTAAAATATATTGAATTGTTAATATTAAAATCAATAAAACATTTAATAAACAAATGTCGATATTTGATGATCTCGATAATATCATATTCAGTATATCGAAGAAAATTGATTATTTAATTCGCTTAGCGTGCATACTATTATTAACTTTCAATTATTTTTAGAAAAGTATAAGTCATATCATTTATATTTCTATATCATGCAGTAATAAAGATATTAAAATGTTCGAGATATTCATTGGATTGTCTTTCGCTTATATATAATAAATATATATATAATCAATATTTTTCATGTTTTTTTTTGTTTAATTTTTAATTTAAATCTTTTAAATATAATTAACTGATTATTAATATTTTTAAGTTTAATTATATTGTAATTTGTTTTCTAAATATTTTATTATTTGTAATATTGTATATAATTTAAATTTTTTTCTATAGTTTTATTTATGTTTTTTAATTTATATTTATAATAATACTAATAGATGTTAGTTTATAGTAATACTAATAAATACTAATTTATAATAATATTAATAGATACCAGTTTATAATACTAATAGTGAATATATTGAATACTCGAAGATGATTTATTCATGAATTCAAAGAACTTCAAAAGAAAAGCAATAATATACTTATAAAAAAAATAATGTAATATGATATACTTGAAAAATACTTTATAAAATGAATTCATGGCTCATTTTTCATTTTTATTTTAGAGAAAATTTTCAAAATATCATGATAAAATGTTAATATTTATGTCCTTTCTGTTTTATATATTTTTTTTAAATTTCAATTTAAGGAAAGTATACATTTTTTTTTAAATATATACAATTATTTTTAAATAATATTTTTAAATACTTTTGTAAGAATAAAAATGATATCGACATATAAAATATGATCGATCCGAAATTTAAACGTCAAATTTTTAAGATCTTGTAGCGCAAAACATAGAGGCACATCACGGTACATTTCAACTACTCACCCAGCAATATCCTGAACCCGTATTTGCAATGCCGATTTTTCAAAAGGCTCCTCCGGGACCAAACTGCATAGCAATTGCATCAGGCTGCTAGCTACGATTCCATTTCCGGTTGAATTACCGGATGCCTCCTGTATCTGGATCTGATCGTCAAGTTTTGCAAATATCTATGAACAAAATATTTTAATTAGTTTAATTTTATAATCAGATTATCTTATAAATAAACTTTTATTATAAATATTATAAAATTTATTATAAATAAACTTTTATTTTAAATAAAATCATTTTTATTTAAATTAAATAATTAAAAAAAAAATTATTTATTTATTATTTATTATATTTATTATTAAAGAATGCAAATTCTTAATTTATCGTAATGTTATAACATATTGAAGTAAAATCAATCTATTTTTATTTAATAAATATTTAATAAATATTTATTAAAAAAATAAAAATATTTTTATTAATAAATATTTTTCTTTAAATATCGACTTATGAACATTAATTGAAACAAAATTATATACAAGCAAGAATTAAAAAAAACATCTCTTGAATATTTGTTAATATATTTATTTTTTCAAACATATTATTTATTTATATCTAATTATTTATTCTTTTCGTTATATATATTTGTTTAAAATTCTTCAATATATATATATGTAATGAAATCAAAAGTAAACTAATACTTGTTTAGTTTTTAGGAAAATCAATCAAAGGTATCAAAATGATCAGCGTTAAGAAAGAAATATTCCATGTTCCATAAGTTGATTGACTAAAAAACATCTCCTTAAGTAGAATATTCGTCTAACTTATTCCTTTTAAGAATTGATATCAGTTTTCTAAAAGGTTTGTCAAGCAATCATCGAAACTAACTCTGACGAAATCGTAATGTCCGACTTAGAGGAATCAGCTACCAATCGGGTGGTCGCGTGTTTCCAAATGGCCAAAAGATCAGCGGATGTCTCGAAAAAGCGAATTCCAGGCATGTTGAGTCACTGATACCAGTCCATTGAAGTGGAAGATACGACACATACATATAGACGACATTTAAAATGCTAAATTAAAGGTAACGAGTCGGAAGGTAACGATAAGAATCCTGGAGAATATGGCTCCTAAACGGTTCAGCTTCGACAAATTTGATAAGTCCGTCGAAGAACACTTAATGTTTCACATTTCCCCGTATTCGTTTATGTTTTAGGATAAAAATTGTTGTGCAATCCACGAACCAGTTATTTTTTAACATTGAAATTCGTCGCTTGTTTACTTTGATTTAATGCGAATTATTCTCTTTTTCTTTTTATTTTGTCTTTTCTTTTTTTATTTTTTTATTAATAAAAAATTATCAAGCATCAAGAAAAATATATCTAAAAATCATGGATTTTTTTTTTGTGTTTCAGAAAGTTTTATTATTTTTCTGAGAAAATTACGGAAGAGAGAAGGATTTCCATTTTTATAAAAAAAAAGAGGACAAAGCACACATTCCATGAGAAAAAAGCTTTGTCAGGCCATTTAAATATACGAAGTAATATCTTTTGCATGAATTTTTTACCATATAAAGCTTTTCAGTTGCGTAATTGAAATGAAGTATAAATCGTGTTACATTAAAAAATCCGATTACAGAGTAGAAGTTTAAAAACGCGTACAGAACATTTTTGCTGATATAACGTTAAAGAAATAAAATTTGTATGATGAAAACATATACCTATATATATTCGCATATAAAAAAAAATATATTTTTATATTATGTCTTAATAATTTATATATTTGTTTTTTTTTGTTTCATCTCATTTAGATTATAAAAATAAATTTTAAAATAATAATTTTTTTCTTTATTTGAAGCTAATTTTATTTATTTTTTATTTTAAAAATTATAAAAAAAATATGATTATTCTCAATTTTTCTATTAAAAAGAGATAGATTAATGTATATGAAAAGGAAAGGAAAAAAATAAAAAAACATTTAATAATGAATAACAAATCTGAGGAATTCTAAAAAAGAACAAAGAAACTGATTGAGAACAACAAACATCGATATTTTAATCGAAAAATTCAAAATATATTAAATTAAAAATTAAATAAAAACTCAATTTTAACAAAATATGATTGAATAAATGTTTTGAATTTTAAAATTGTTCTTTAAAAAATGGAAAATTTGATTTATCCAACTGCTCTTTCGTTTCATAATAGAAATAAATTTATAAATTCCTTATAGGATCTAAATATATTGAAAAATCAAATAATTCAATATTATAATCAAATCCGCTTTGTTTATATATGATTCTAAGTCTAACTTAGATTAAAAGAAAAAATTTTTCTCATTTTTTTTTCTTTTTTTACAAGCATTCGGTCTAGTTCCAATAGAATTTATTTTTTGCCTTATTTCTTTGAGAAGAATTGGTGAAAAATTAAAAAAAGCAGGGGAGAGTAGCGAACGACTCACAAATTGTAAATTTGTGTTTGCCCAACGGATGAGATTGAAACACATTCTTGGACCCTACAAGACAATCAATCTCTTTGCGTAATAAGTTAGACTGTGATTCTTTTTGGACTTTAATAATATAACAAACTTCCTTTTCCTAAAAAACTTCCAGTCAAAATGAAAAATTGATAGAAATATGGAATAGAGGATTGAAAATTGATATTTATTTTTTTATATAAAAATATTATAAGAATTAAATATTTTAAGAATTTTAATTGTTTTATGTCGATGATATCATTTCAACAAAAAATATTTTCCGATAGTTATAAAAAACAAAAAATATTACTGATTAATACATTAATCTAAAATTAAAAATTAATAAAAATAATACGACAAAAATATTTAAAGAAAAAATTATTCTAAAAATTATTCTATTCATTCATTATAAAATTTTATAAAATCATGAATATAATATCCGTAAGAATACCGTAAAAATTCTTCTTTAATGTATTTTTTATCTTTCTTTTCTTTTTTTTATTTTATTGAATTTTTTTATGAAACATTGTGTATTAATCGATCATATCTGTCTTAATAATAAAAGGAATAATTATGAAATTTGAGAGAAATCATTTTATTAAATATTTTCAACTAAGTGCCAGGCTTCTTTAAAATCTGTAAATAAAAATGTATAAATAAAAATGCTTTCTTACGTTTCAACTATAAACTCGAAAATATCGCGATCGTTTTCGCGAGAATTAGATAAAGCTGGGAAAACAGCTTACACGGGAATATAAGGGACAGACGAATTCTGGGACGTGCGAAGAGGTTGAAAAACTGTCGATAGAAGACAAGACAAAAGATTAGGCCGACTTCTCGAAAACGGAGCTTGATGGAAGCGGCAACAGAAGTACCCACGCACATTCTACATAGAACACACGCTTCTTTCACCATATAACCTGATTTTCCAGCCCGTCCGTGTACATATGCAGAGATGTGAGTGTGTATATGCGTGGGTGACGTCACTAAAAGCTCTTTCGCCGCTAATGCATTTGCGAAGGGGGATTCCCGGGGGAAAAACAGGAGAAGAAAGGCGCCAGAGCCGTATCTATAAAGCGTGAAAAATCGATCCTGAAATCACGATGGTGAATTCGTAGACCGATTACGACGGATCATCGAGCGAAACGATTGACTTCGAACGTATGGCCGATCGTTCGGCCTTCCCAATCGGCAATCTAAAAACGAATCGATTGAACACATCTCGAAAATTGTTGAATGAAGCAATCGTTGAGCAAGAAAAGAAATGCAAAATGAAGTATAAAAAAAAAAAACAAAAAAAAAAATAGATTGTATAGATATAAGAGAAAAATATTGTACAAATAAAGAAAAATATAGAACAAGGAAAATATAGAAAGAAAAGATTTATTAATAAAAATAAAATAATTTTTTAAATTAGTTAAAAATTAAAAATTATTAATAAAAATTAATAAATTATTAATAAATTAATGTCATCGAGAAAAAAATATAAAATATAAAAATCTAGTTTAATAAATAATTTATATCTAAATATTTAAATATATCATCCAGGTTTATTATTAAATAAATAATTATTCATATAATCAAATTATTTTCTAAGTTGCTTACAATTAATTAATTTGTTATTAATTATAGCAAATATAAATGGAAAGTAAAAAAAAAAGAGTATTTGAAATATATACAGAAAACAATCTATTTCTATATAATTATATGTACACACACA
>NW_006264013.1:65297-67535 GCF_000469605.1 Apis dorsata
TATATATTATATTATAAGTAACAAATATAAATTCTTAAATATATAAGTAAATTCTTTTGTTACCGAGAACAAAATAAAAATCATTAAAATTAATAATTGTTTAAATATTGTAAAATATTGTCATTAAAAACATTGTCAATAATTATATTAATTTTTATCTGATTTTTTATTTTTAAAATATTTTCAGAAAAACATTAAAATTATATAAAAATTAAAAATTTAATAATATCAGTGAAAACATATATTTCAATTTTGATTTTCTATTTTCAATCTTATTTTTCCTTACACGTCATTTATTCATTAGAATTGAAAATTAATAATAATAATAAATAATATTTTTAAAAAATAATAATTAATATTTTTTTCTATTGACTAAAAAAATCGATAAAGGTCCAAAATTTTAATTCCTATACTTATGCATACTTCTCAAAGATAAATAAAAAAAAAATTCGTATTTATTGTCAATTTTAATTTCATGAACATTATTTGCAACTTATTTTTTGATTTTTTTTTTTAAATCAAAATTGAAAATAAATTTTATATTCTAAATAAAATTACTTTATTTCCTTCAAATCAGAATAAAAAACAAAAATATAAATAATAGAAAATATTCTTATTCTGTAAGTACAATTTAATATCTATAGCCAAAATTCTTTAGATAGATTTTAATATTCAGCAAATCGATCTGTATTCAGTACATAAACGATTCGCAATGTTAAATATTCCGAACTCTGAAGTGAAGAACGCGAACCTAACCAGACCCTAAGACTTTTAATCCTTATTTTGACAAGTCGGACAGGACAAGCATGATGGTCTTTGTCTTCGTTTATTTACCAACCTCAAAATGAGCACAAAAAACGAACATACCAAAAAAGAATTTACTCGCGTATCTTTGCCGCATGATTTATTTGATACTATTCGCGTGAGATTATTGATTATATAGGATATCTTGTAATTGATGGTATAACTACCATCAGTGGTAGTGGATGATTTAAAATTAAATAAAAAAAAAATAATAAAAAAAAAAAAAATGAAAATGTAAATACAAATAAAAAATGCAACATTTTTCACTCAAAATCTTTCTTTAAAAAAATTGAATTTAAAAATTAGTTATATATTAGTTATATTAGTTTCGTTACATTTTTTATATAATTCAATTTAAAATATTTTAAATTCAAAAATTCAAAAATCATTTAATATATAATCATTTAATATAAACTTATTTATGAATATCAATATTTATGTAAAATGTAAAATGATATTATTTTTAATTAAAATGTTGAAATAGAAGAAATTTCTAAAAAAAATCATTCCTTACAAAAAAATAATGAAACTATATACAAATAGCTTTGTCTTGAAATAAGTAATATAAAAAAAAAAAATAAATAAATAAATAACTAAACAAGAAAAAGTATTGACATCCTTTAAGATATTTGCATTATTAATTATCTTGAAATTTATGAAAGTTTATAAAGTTTATATATTCATTAAGAGTTAAAAAAATATATATGTATATATATTATTCTAACTGTTTTACGGATAGAAAAAAAATAAAAGCGTACTAAAAATTTCAAATATTTATTATTATTTAAAAAAATTATTTAAATAATAATTTAAATTTATTATTTAAAAAAATGAATAGAAATAATAATGTTACAAAACAATAATATTCAACATACCTCTAAATGCTGAAGTAAAAGATCCAAGATAATAAGGATTTTATTACTTGATAAAACTGCTTCAATGTTAGTGTCATTTTCATTGACACTCAATTTAAATACTCGGCATAGCGAAAGGATACTTCTACACAAAAATTTATATTTGAAAGATAAGAATGAATAAAATAAATTTATATAAATACAAAATCTTAATTTGTATGAATATAATTTTATAATATATAAATATTAAAGTAAATATTATATATTAAATTATTTAAAATAAATGTTTTTAAACAATTAAAAATTTAAACAAGGAAAAATCATTCAATAGCAACCAACTTAAAATAAAAATCAATGCTAGTTTTCATTTTTTTCATCAATAATATTTTTAAATATAACATAATATATTATATTCATTTGTTATTATAAAAAAAGTATTGATGAGAAAAGTGAAAACTATTATTATTTGATTATTATTATTTGATTATTATTTATTAACAATAAATTAATTGGATCTTCTCTACAATCTTTTTTATAACTTTTGTAAATTGCTTTATATTAATTATAATTAATATATATA
>NW_006264013.1:68048-83822 GCF_000469605.1 Apis dorsata
GATTTTAATATACTAAATCAAAATCATTTTTTCCAAAATTCATAATTTTTGTTTAAAATCAATTTTAAAAAAGATTGTAATTTTTCAATTTTTAGTAATAATTGATCAAATAATAATCAAAATTTAAAGAATATTGAAAATATATTTATTTTTGCTAATATTTTTTAATTTATTTAAAAAACTAAGATTTCTACAAGAAAATTTAACTATACAATAAATCAAATTTTTTTTGCTAAGGAAAGTATCAAGAAAAATTACAAAATCATTTTTGTTTTTACAATATACAAAACTGATATAATTTGGCAAAATATACAATAATAATTATGCTATACCTATAGCATAATTGATTTCAGTATATGGCAAGAGATGACGACCATCATTAATATTAATAATTTGATTATTATTGTTGTTGTCACATATTTTGTTTAACTATTTCGTTCTTAAATCAAAAATAAAAATAATTTTATAGTTTTTGTTTATTGTTGTTAATGCTTTCCTTAGCAAAAAGATTTGTTCTATAAATTAAATATTTTAAATAATAAGTTAAAAAATAATAAATTGAAGAATATTAGTATTTTCAATATTCTCTTAATATCTCGATTATCTATTTAGATGTTATAACAATTTATATTATTTTATTTTTTTATTCGAGAGAATCTAAATTATTACTATAAAATAGATATTTTCTAAGTTTAAAATTGCTATTTTTTTTAAAATTTATTTTTTTTTGAGGACAAATAATTTACAGATTTGTATTCAATATTAAAATCTATAAAAAATATATATCATAGATTAGAAAATCGAAAAAAAAAAATTAAAATTTATCGAATAATGTTATTCTATTATTCATAATTGAATATTTTAACACAAAATAAATTAGAATTTTATATATATAATTTCTAACAATATGAATATAATTTCAAAATATAATTTCTAACAATATGAATATTGATATTTAATTGAAGATATAAAATTAATATTCGACTTTAATACATAAATACTAAATATAATAAAATTTAATATATAAAACTAAAATATTAAACAATTAAAAATGTAAATATATTTAAATTCATTCTTATTCTGTATTATATTATAAAACTTAATATTATTTTTAATTACTAATTTTAAATATTAATTAATAAAATATGAAAATTTCGAAAATAATTATTATACTTACTTATTTGGTAAATTATGAGAAGTATTCTGTACTTGCAGTCCCAAATTCAACAAATTAGTCAAAATATCAAATCCATTTAATATTCGAAATACATTTTGATCGAATGCACACTGAAACATTATAAATAACATTTGCATTAAAATATTTAAAAATGTTATGAATGTTTTATAAATATTTTAAAATATCACATTATCACATTTAAATTAAAAAAAAAATATATAATTTTCTTTAGAATAATATATATTAATATTACCGATTTTGAAAAAGCTCTTGTTATTTCACCTAGACAACGTTCTAAAGCAGCAATAGCAACACTTGACCAAGCAGTTTTAGAATGATTGTTATATAATCGATCCAATTCTTTTAAATTTCGACGAAACTTTGCTTTATTAGTTGATTCAATAGATTGATTTACATCTGTTTTATGATTATCTTCCCATTCTTTACCACGTAATGACATTCGTTGTTTCATTTTTCTACATCGACGTTTTAATGCTTTTTGTTTTTCTTTTGAAGCTTTAATTTCGTTAGCATTATTATTTTCAATGACTGAAATTGGAACATCACGAATTTGAGATATATTAAATCGTTGTAATTCATCTCGTGATGGTTCACGACCATCATGTGTATTTCGTACTGCTTCGAGATGTATTTTTCCTTTTAAATGACTTAATAAATATACTTCATTTGGTATCTATAAAAAAAATATAATAAACATAAATATTGTACAAATTTTATAGCAAATTTATTTAAGCAATAAATAAACTTATATATAATAATAATATTATAAAAATAATATTAATAATAATATAAAATAATAATAAATTGAAACTTACAAGTGTTCCACATAAAGAACATTGCTTTTGAGCAGGATATGATTTTAATGTAGGTGGAACTTCTTCTGATCTTAAAATTGAAGATTCAACTGCTCTTTGTCGAATATGTTCTATATTTTCAACGTGTCTTCTAGCTGATTCTTGCTGTTTTTGAGCTATTTTCTTCTGTAACTCTTCTTGATTTGCTAACTGTGCTGCATGAAGCGCTGATAAGCGTTCTTCTCTATCTCTAGCTTTTTCTCTTGCTAATTCCTAATAAATTATTTTCAATTTAATATTATATTAATTTATTAATCATTTATATTATATCATTATAATCATTATAATCATTTATATAAATACCTGACGTTCTTTTTCTCTTTCCAATTGCATTTTACCAACTCTTTCATCGCGTTCACGACGTGCTTGTTTCATTTTTTGAATACGCAATTGTCGTTCTGCTTCCAAAGCCCGTCTACGTTCTTCAGCTGCAGCTTCTTTAGCTGCTTTTTCTTCTTGTCGGCGTTGGCGCTCTTCTTGAATTCCCTTGAAGAAAACAATAAATTTAGAAAGATTTATTATAATTTTTATTATTAAAAATGTATAAATACTTATAGTTACTTGTAATCTTTCTTCTTGTTCTTGACATAATGCCATAAAATCATGTCTCTTATTTTGTGCTTCAAGTTCATTAATAAATGCAATTTCCTTTAATTTAGAATCTTCATCATGAGCTTTTCGAACTATTTCCAATAAATGTTGTGTTCTATTTTCTTCTGCTTTTTTTAATTTCATTTCCATTCTGATTCTCTTATCTTCTATTAATTGGTTTTTTGCACTTTTAACATCTTTTACTTTATTTAATAATTCTCGCAATCTTTGCGATTTTTCCATTAATAATTTCTGACGTTTATGTTGTGCACAAGCTTGTTTTGCTTGATATCTTCGCAATGTCTCAGGTAATGATCTTTTTCGTGATGGAGATGATAATTTCTGATGTAATTCTAAAGCTCTACCAGGATGACGAGCAACTAATGCACGTAACTGAGCAAGTGTATCTACGCATTCTGCCCAAGACATTCCTTCTAACATATTTTCATACCTATAAAAAATTCTTTTAAATTTAATATTATAAAAATAAAAAATAAAGTAATAAAAAAGTTAGCTCACCTATCTTCTAAACTAACATCATCTGGCATTATATTAGGAGATGTTCTTTGTTCATCTGTTTCAAGTATCATTTCACCATCTGTTTCATCAGTTTCAGTATCAACATCAGTTTCGGTACACTCTAGTTCTAAAATTTGTCTATGTAAAGAAGCTTCTTCATCCGATAATTGTTGTGATCGTTGCGAATCGGCTTCTTCAGTTTTTCTTTCTTCTTCTAAAATTATTCTCTCTCTTTCTGCTTGAGCAGTCATAAATTGTTGTATACGTTTTTCAAGTAATTCTGCATCACTTTTAAAAATAGCTGCAATCATTGATGTAGAATTTATTTCATTTAAATTAACAGTATTCTTGAAAACTTCTTCTACCTTATCTTTAATGGTAAGGTTTACAACTGATTCGCCTTTGACTTTTTGTACCTCGTTACATATATTTTTTCCTTCTTTTTCTACAATACATTTTTTTTTCTGTTTGTTATTTCTATCTAGAGTTAAACAATTTTTTTTATTCTTTTCAGAAGGACTTTCAATTGATAATGCTGGTAATGATGTTGCTGTACTTGGTTTATGAAATCTTGTAGACATATTCAAATTATGTGTACTACCTCTCCTACAACGACTACGAACTGTTTGCCAACCATCAGTTTCTTCTTTTGTTTTAATATATGTTTGTTTTGTTAATACTTCTACTGAACCATTTATATCTCTATTCTGATCTTTTTTTAATGAACTTTGTTCTGAAATCTAATAAACATTTATAATTATATATTATTTATTCAAATTAGTATTGATTATATCAAAAAAAAAAAAAATTATACCTTATTGTCAATTGACTGAAATCGTTGTCTAATTATTACAGATGTGCCAGGTCTTATTTTATTTGAAATTAATGTATTTTTATCACTTAATGTTGTTTTACTTCTAATAAATTTTGGAGTTTCTGAAAGACTTGATTGCTTTTGCTTAACTTTCATTTGTGACACAGTAGAATATGCTGGTTTATTTGTATTAATTGAACTTTTAATTGGATTATTGGAAGATGTATTAGATGTAGATTTTATTATTTTATTATTTGTATTATCATTAACATTTAATTGTCTTTTTAATTTTTGACTAATTTTATTGGAAATTTTTGTAATATTTTGTATATTTTTATTTATTGTAATATTACTATTTTCTTTTGTCACATTATTAGATTCTGTAATTTTATTTTCCATTACATTTTCTATATCAATAGTTTTAATACTTTTTCCTGTACTTTGTCTTTTAACTTTAGCATTGATTTCATTTTTTCCTAGTCCTAAGTCATTTTTAGGACCTAATGGTTTTATTTGAAAATTATTTTGAGAATTCAATTTATTTTCTATATTATTAGATTTAGAAAATTCTTTTTCTGTTGATGTACAAGTAATCAATTGTATATTCTTATCAATAGAAACTATTTGCTCATTCTTCTCAATTATTACATCAGAATCCGTTACTTTGATGGTAGTATAATGCATTCCAGTTTTAACTGTTTTTGATGCACCTTTATCCAATTTCCCTTTTAGGTTACGAGATGAACTTTCATTTGCTTTTTGCTCTGCAATAATACTATTATTGGTTTTAGCAACTGTGTGTTTTACAAAAGTTTTATTTATTTTTATTGAAGTTAATTTATCTTTATTTAATGACTGAATCGTTCCTTTATCAGTTGCATTTTTATATTTTTCATTCATTATATTATTCTTGGAAATATTACTTTTATTATCTTTTATCAATTTATGCACAGATTCTCCTTTTACATTACAATTTACATGATTTATTTTATTGTCTACAGTAACAGATTTACTCTCTGAAATAATCTGATCAATAGGACTTCTACAAAGTGATTCAGTAGGACTCATTCTTTGCAAAGGACTATTGGATTTTGGAATCATTGTTGAATTCCAGATTCGACAAGGAGAAGTTTTTCTAACTTCCCAAGCTAAAGGAGTACGTCTTAAAGGAGGAGGTGAATTTTCATAAGCCCATTTAACTTTAAACCATTCAATTAAATTATGAAAATCTCTGGTATAATTCTCTAAAACTAATATTACTTCTTTGCATTCAGAAATATTTTCATCTTCTTCGCATGTTTGATAAATACCATCTACTGCTCTTTGCAAATTACCAAATAAAAATGCCCAATATCTTGCCTGTAATTCTAATATAAAAAAAAAGGAAAATAATTTAAAATTTATGAATTTGAAATTTTTAAAAAATAATAGTAATAAAGATATTAAATGCAAAATATTTATTTAAAAAAATTAAATATATAAATTATTAAATTTTTGATTTTATGAATTTTAATTTACCAGATTTTTTATCTCGACCTGTGGAAGCCGATCTTACTCTAGTTGTTGGTTTCATAGATCTTTTAGAAGTATTTGCTTGTGATACTCTTGGAACACTAGGAGGTTTTTTAGTGATCTTCTCAGTATTATTTGTTCCAACTGGTACATTAAAAGCTATCAAATTTCTAGCTGCCCGACCTTCTTCTTGTATAAGTAATCTTACATCAGCCATTTTTAATTAAATTCTATAAGAAAATTATAATTAAATATTATTTATTCAATTACAGATATATATTTAAACATAGTTTATATGCATTAAAGTAAAAATAAAAGAATAGATTAAAAAGATTTTAAATATTAAATTTTAATAATTCATTGATTTCATTAGGAATATTACAAATATATATTTTTCATATTAAATAAAAAATTTAAATGATAATAATTTAAAAAAAAAATTTTATGTACAAAATTTTAACTGTTTTATAATAAACTGAGAATTTTATATTTTATTGTAATTTAAGGTTATATTATTATCATACATTCACATTTTAGATATCACAAAGAAACAAATAATTATTATTATATATAAATAACTAATTAATCATATATTAATAATGTTATCAATATTATTTATTGTTATGATACAATCAATAAATATATTTGTATTTTCATAATCTATATACTATATATACTGCGTAAGTATCATAATGATCATCATAATGATTATATTTTTAATTCACAACTTACCTTTATTATAATTACAAATTACAATTACAAATTATCAAAGAACGGTTGACTATAAATTGTTTTCAAATAATAAGAACTCCGAATTGACATTTCAATAATGATACAAGACATTTTATAATAAATATCGTCTAAGTTTCGCGGCAGTTTGTTGGTTGCACTGATATTGCTGCATTAAACACTGCAATCGCGTTATTGAGTTATAAATATACTGATTAAAATAATATCATATTGCATTAATACTATAAGACTTTAAATTATTTTTCATTTTATTAATTATATACTTTAACAATTCAACCAAGAAAATATATGTATTTTATTTATTTATATATTTAGTATCTTATACACTTATACTTTATATTTATAAAGTATCTAAATTGAATTTTTAAACAACTTTTATTATAATTTTTATCATAATTTTAACTTTATATTTTTTTAAATAATATTATTATAATATAATTTATTAACTATAATAAAAATATAATAAAAATATTGTCTTATTTTGAGAATAATATATAATATCTAGATAATAATTTTTTGATTTACTAGCAATATATCAAATCAATAAAAATTATAATTTAAAAAAAATAAATTTTATTAACTGATATTTTAAGAGAAATAGTAAAATACAATTAAAAAAATGTTTTTTTTTGAAAGAATTTTGAATTCTTATTAGTTATCTTAGAAATTGAAGTAAAAACTACGATGAGAATAAAATTATCCAAATTTATAATAAAAAAAAAGCTTATAAATGTATATGAATTATTTAAATTTAAAAATTATTTTTTACGTTGACAAAAATGATATTTAGAGATTATTAAATTGGTTTACGCAGTGAATTCGTATACAGCGCCATCAACGCGTGATAAGATGAATCGCGAGAAGCGGTTGCGAGGACTGTAACTCACATTTACGTGTGGAAATTTAATTAACACTACGTTACAGTATCTCTTTGGGGTTGCAACATAGATCCCAAGCAGATTTTTGAAGTCGGCTTTAAAGCCGATTATCACGAAACACAAAAGTGCTACGAAAATAAGATTAAAAATCGATTTCGAGGTTTCTAGAAGAAAAGGCTACCATAGAGGCGGACAATCTGCCACACTTTGCGGGGTGACGCGGGGATATTTTCAGATAATCGTACGTATTTTACTGATATATGTAAATCTTTCTTATTTGAAACTTTTTTATATAAATGAGAAACTTTGTATACTTTAGTTTTACATGATACGTGATTTCGTGCATGAATTCTTTGTTTACGCATATGCAGTAATGCTGCTTTCAACAGCTTTGAAGGTTGGCAGAAATATTTCGGCAAAAATTAAAATATTATTCTATTATTTGTTTTCTTAATAATTTATTTGGTTTCATTATTAATCATACACAATAAATCATTCATTTAATTGTATATAATAATATAAAAATTATTTGTTTCATTATATTTAGCGTGACAAACTGTCAATTTACAATAAATGAACTTTAATTATTAGAATTATTAGAATTATGAGATATTTATATAATTTAAAATTTTTAAAACTTAATTTTTATTTATAATGTATATGATATTTATAGAAATAAAAAAAATTCTTTGATAACCTAAATTTTCTTATGTTAATCATGTTTAAATTATAATATTATATTTATAAATATTATATATTTTTCAATGTGTTTAACTAAAAATATCAATATATTTATTTGTTTTTATATTTTTATATTTATAATAATTTTATATAGGTTTTATAATCATTATTTTAATATGTTTATGCTTTATTTATATTTATATTTATATGAATTAAAATATAAAATAATTTTAATATACATTTAATTAAGTAAAACATATTAAAAATTATATTATTAGTTTACTTGTACATCTGTATTAATGTTATTAATTGTTTATTATAATTTTATTTATATTTTTATAATAACTTATTAATAATTATTGCATTATTTATAAGATATAATATTTATATAAGTTACAAAATTATGTTATTTAAGTATAAGTTTACAAAGTTTTTCAACATTGATAAGATAATTATGTTTCTAGTTTGAATATATTATTAATCAGGGAACAAATAAGAAGATGCATAAGAATTTCTTTTAGAGATATTTCATCAAACATGGCTGCGCTACCAAGGAGAATTATTAAAGAAACACAAAGATTAATGCAAGAACCAGTTCCTGGTATCAGTGCTGTGCCAGATGATACAAATGCTAGGTATTTTCATGTAATTGTAACTGGACCTGAAGATTCGCCATTTGAAGGTGGACTTTTTAAACTTGAATTGTTCCTACCAGAAGACTATCCAATGTCTGCTCCTAAAGTTAGATTCATTACAAAAATTTATCATCCAAATATAGACAGGTAATGTTGTAGTTATTATTTTTAAAAAATTAAGTTTCTTAAAAACAATAAATCAATTAAATTGAATTCTGTATTAATGTAAATATTTTAATTATTATTAACTTGTAATATTAATTTCTAAACTATGTTATCTTATATAATATAATATGTGAAATAAGATAAATAAGATTGAAACTAGAAAAATATATGTTTTTTTATATATTTTTTATATATTTACATTAATATTTCAAAATTATTTATATTTGCTATATAGACTGGGCAGGATTTGCTTGGATATCCTTAAAGACAAATGGAGTCCTGCTCTTCAAATCAGAACAGTTTTACTATCAATACAAGCACTTTTAAGTGCACCAAATCCAGATGATCCTTTGGCAAATGATGTAGCTGAACTTTGGAAAGTAAATGAAAGCGAAGCAATACGTAATGCCAAAGAATGGACTCGGAGATATGCTATGGACAACTGATCTTAGATCATCCATGATGCAAAGTGATGTTACCCCTTTCTTTCCGAGTTTACCGATCACTTTACTCGCACCAGCTGAGTACCCTGCACCTGTGTCCACAATTTTGCTATAAAAATAATAAAAGTTTTGTAAGAGTAAACAGAATGAAACTGTATTTTCTATATTGTGGGGAATACAAAGATGTCGTGTTTAGATTTCTTCAACGGTTTGTGAAGCAGATTTGTCAAGAATCTTCTAACATTGAACAACATCAATCGTAAGAAGATTCCTATTTCAAAAGAAAAAGGTATAATTTTAATGGATTACTAGTTTTTACTTAAAAATATACCTTTGTAGTAAAAATAAGTGAATGTAGTATGTTGCGTCAACATTTTTTTAAAATATTACAGAATGGCTTGTGCAATCAGTAATTTATAGCCTTTATTTTGGTACCTTTAATGTATCCCTAAAAAAAAGCAGTTCTAGGTCGCTCATTATATTATACTAATATTACATTTTTCTGTATTTTACGGAATGTTTTCGAATTGGTAATACAAGATGGAAATGAATCTATATGAAAAAATAAATTGAAAATACGGAATAAAATTTCTTTGTACGGAGCTTTATTTTCAAATAAATTGATGTTAAAAATTTGTGTAAATATACATAACTTATGTCTGAAAGATATATTGGTTAAAAGATATTATTGTATTCCTTTTGTTATTTGAATTTATTAAATTAAATAATTAAAAAAACAAACATTGAAATACAATTATTTTTTAATCAAAAAATTTTTTATGAATGTAAAAATTTTCATTTTTGTTAATCATTTATGATATTAAGCTATCGTATATGTTAAATTGTTTTGATATTTTTATCATGCAGCATCTTCATTCATTATTTCATTTATAATATATTCAAATATAAAAGAATTCGACATATGATTTTATTTATCTTTAAATTTAAGTATTTCAGTATAAGCTCTGTATAAAAAAATGTTATTCTAAATTTTTGAATTATTTTTTCATTTCGATTTATCCTCTTTTGATTTGTACCACCATATATAATATATCGGAAATACTCTGTATTATGTCTACTAACTGGTTGTCTGATAATCTTAATGTATTTATCATTTCCACGAGTGTACGACGTTGGATGAAAGATATGATATTGAATTAGAGATCGATATGGCATTTATTTATGTATTAACTATGAATTAACTACTTCATATATGTATATATATATATTATAATATAATATACATATATGTATGTAATAAGCGTACAAACGTATTGAAGTTATCCATGAATGCGAAGTTCCATTTTTGAAGTATATAACTATAACTATTGTAATAATTATCTATTGCAGATTTTTATTTATCAGTATAATGTAAGACAAAATGTTTTGAATATTCATAAAAACTTCTCATGATTTGACTTGAAAATTCTTAATTGACAAGATATTTTGATATTCACATTTCGATTCATATTATTATTATTCAAAACGAAAATATAATTTCGAATAAAAATTAAATGATTTCGAAGTAGTATTATTGATGATTATTAATTTTTTTTGCAAATAGATATATAATCTATAAAGGTCAACTTTCTTTTTAAAATGGAATATTTTGTTTTTTGTTGCATTAATAAATGCAACTTATCATATAAAAAATTATTCTAATAATAAATCTCTTATAATAAAAAAAAAGATTGTTAATTTTGAAAATATTTTATTTTAAAATTTATCATAGTATAAATATAAGTTTCTTATTTAAAAAGTAAAAGTATTAATTAATTTTATATTTAAAAAAATTAAAAATACTTATAATAATAATTTTTTAAAATATATAATATACTTCTTTCATAATACTTCTTTTATTAAAGAATATCAAAAATTAAAAAATATATAATTTTTGATGATGATTTAGAAAAATGAAATTGTCTTTTATAGAATTTTTATCTGTTCATCTACAATAAAATTACATACATCTCTCAAAATCACTTAACTTTTATATGAAATATTTCTCGTTATAAATAATAATAATGATGTAAATCAAAATAATAATATCAAATGAGATATCCTATATATAAACATCATCTTTCCTATGATTATGTTAATCTATATTTTTACTGTGTAAATATACATACGTATATATAATTAAACGAATGAAAACTTTTAGATAGTTTTTTCATTTTTTTTTTTAAATTCTTTTGGAGATATAACAAGATATAACATATAAAAATAAGATATAACAAGAATAGAAATTAAAAATGAACTGTCTTATTTTGCGCAATTTATATTTAATAAATTGAAAATAATTTGAGAAAATTAATAATATGAAATTAAATACTTTTGATAATATACAAAATTTTAGTTTGAATACAGAATGTTTAAAATTGCGAACAAATAGAAGTGCCCATTCTTACCTAGTGTATATTTTGTAAAAATATTCTAATCATACTAATGTAATTAGAAGATATAATTTTACTTACAATAATTATACCATTACATTGGTAATGAAATAGGCTACTTGCTTTCAACAAATGCCTAATTGTTGTTAAGCTTTGCTACATTTCATAATTTTTTGCTTAGAAGAAGTATAAAAAACTGAAAAATACCAGTAAAAATCTTTTGTAAAAATCTGCGCAATATTTTTGATGATATTTAAATATAAATATAATGAAGAGAGATAACATAATGAGTAACATAAAAAAAAAAAAATTAAAATTTCTTGTTGCTGATTAATTGAAGTACTCTATTACATTTAATCCAGTTTTTCTTATATTTTTAGATATGATTAATATCATTTTAGATAATATACTTGACAGATTTTTTCACTCATTCAATGAATGAGAATTATAAAATTTTAATTTGAGAGTCATTTTTTGAATGATATGAAGACTAATAAATAGTCTCTTTTTTCTTTTATCATGTAAAAAATGAATGGTAATTCAAATTATTATTTTGATGAAATAATTAAATTTTTAATGTATATTAAAGTTTTTTTAATATTTATTTCTTCTATGAAAAATTTAATAATTAAATAAAAGTAAATTTAACATTTAATAATAAAAATAAAACACATTTTTTTTCATATATTATAGATATCATAATTTCATTAATTAGGATTTTACTTTCATATTTAATAATCAATTTTTTGATTCTATTTTTAAAAACTTGCTGTAATTGATTATTATTTTATTTTAGGATATATAAATATAATATTTTTCAATGTTTTTAAACAATGGCGTTTTAAATAATTAATAGACAATTAAAATAATTATAGAAGAAAATAATTAATAGAAAGACAAATTCTATTATTCATATTGCAAATGTTTTAATTATAGTTGTTTTACTAAACAAAAAAAAAAGAAAATTTAATAAATGAAATAAAAAAAACAAAATAGATAATATTCAAAATTTATTCATATTCGCATTCCTATAAACATTCAATTTGATCACATTAAATAATTTAATAATTAATAATTTCAATAGATTTACTTTTTTAATAAAAAATACTAATAAAACAGCACATAATATGCAATTAAATATATTTATTTAAAAAAAAATGTATAAATAATATGAAAAATTGACAAAATTAAATTATTTATTGGAATAAATAAAAATTACTTATTACTTAATAATTTGGAATATCTTTTGTGCATTTATAAACATTAATAAATCAATATATAAGGATTAAAATATTGTTCATTTAATTCTATATTGATTGAAATTATTAATAAATCTTTAATTTATATTAAAGAATTCGAACAACCAGTTGGTATGTACATATATTTTTAAATTAATTAATTCAAAAATTTAAATTTCTCTATTACATTATTAGTATTTTAATAAAAATGGAATAATAATGATATTTAATTTAGACATGCTAAATGGATACTGGGATCGGTTACGCGAAAAGAAATTATATGTAGATAATTTGCAATAATAAAGAAGTTATTACAAATGTGTTATAAAGCAATATTAACATACTAATATATTGCTGCCAATTTTCAAATGTATATATAATTTATATTTTAGAATCATAATGGAAAAAAACTTAAATAAAATTAATAAATTTCAAATTAAAATTTTTTTAATTAATATATATATTAATTAAAAATGGAAGAGATAAATACTAACTAACTCAAATCTGAATAAAATTTAAAGTTTATTAATAAAACAATTTTCTTATACAAAATAAATCTTTGATATTCCATAAAGGTTTTAAATAAAAATTATATTTTTAAAAATACATAATATAATTTTTTCAAAATTAGAATTGTTCTTTTTAGAATGTTAAAAAAATAAACAAATTGATAATATCTTAAAAAAACAAATAAAGTTATAGTTTATATTTTTAAAATTATGAATTGTTATTTTAGGAACAAAAAATAAATACGTGTAATTTATGGAGTCAAATCCGAAAATTATTAAAATTGAGATGAAAACTTTAATTTATTTAATAATTATTTAATAATTTTATATTATTTCTTCTATATGATATATATATGATTATATGATAGAAAAGAAACACGATTTACATTTATTCTAATACTTATTTATATTTTATTTTATAAATCTAATTTTAGAATATAAAAAAAAAAAATAAATAATCATAAATAATAAATATTTACATTATTTTAGGAAAAAAATTTAATTAAAAAAATAACTTTATAAAAAACAAAATAAATTAATGTTTATAAAATTTTTGTAATTTGTTAGAGAGTTCTATATCTTATGTGTTAATATTAATATTTATATTTAGTGATAATTATTTAGATGTTTTATATCATTATTATAATACATTATGTTACAGATAATCAAATATGTTATAGTTTTTTAATCTCATGTATTAGGTTGTATCACATAAAGTTGCCAATTTTAGAATAAATGACAATCAACTGCGATTTAATCTAGTTAATCTACTTAACCTATATTTTGCTTATCATTTTGACGTTGTCTTCTTATATTTCTTTTATGTAATAAATTGTTTTTTATATTAGTTTAATTGTTTTTTGAAAAGTGAACAATATGATATCATCGAATGAATTTAAAATTATTCCTGTATGAATTTAAACTCGATCAGCTGAATCATATCGAAATATTAGGTTAACTTTTGGAGAAAATTCTATTAATGAAAGGATCGCTCGATGGTGGTTTCAAAAATTCAGATCTGGAAATAAGAATCTTAAAAATAAGCTTCGAGATAGACCGAAATTCATATTAAATAAAGATAAATTAAAAGTCAAAATGAAAGTTAATCCACAAACAAATATTCGCAGAATTAGATATATCTTCAATGATAGTTTTGAAACATTTAAATGCAATGAAAAAATTGAAAAAATGGGTACCGCACTGACAAAAAATCAAAAATGATATTTGGAAGTTCTTGTCACATAAAACTCAAACAATAGAAATCTATTTTTGAATAAAATTATAATAATATAAAGAAAAATAGATATTATACGATATAAAAATAGATTATACGATAATCGTATATGATCTGGACAATAATTGGTCACCGAAAAAAATTATAATTTGTAAAGAGAATAATTCATTATTCTTTTCTGAAATAAGAAAATATCATAACAACAGCATTCTGTCAAGAAATTGATATCATGCATCAGAAATTGATTAGATTAAGAAACAATTTGCTTTAATCAATTCTTTTGCATGACAACGCTCGATTGCATATATCACAAGCTACTCTATAAAAATTAGCTAAATTGAAATATGAAATCTTAATCTATCTATTATATTTACCAGATATTTACCCAACTAATTATCACTTGTTTCGTTATTTATAATTATTTTTAAAAAATAAAATATTCGGGACTTGAGAAACTATAATCGAAGAATTTCTTTACATTATTAAACTAAGTTTTATAAAAATGAAATATCAATTGAAATCTCAATATGTCAATTGAGAAAAGATCATTAAAGGCAATATTTTAATTGAATAAAAATTATAATTTCGAAAATATTGTTTTTCCGACTAACAAATACAATTTCAACGTAATATTTAATCTCATCATCAGATGGTAAGTTAAATTTCTTTTATAAAAGAACTTGCATTATTTTACTAATTGAAAATTATAATTATTGCATTAATACAAATCTTATTTAATTGTTTCTATATATAATACATATACAATTGTTTCTATATATAATACATTTTTAATTATTTATATGACAATGTTGTGGATTCGTTTCAATTTATCATAATATTCAATTATCGTTATTTTTGCTTATTTCATTACAACGTAAACATTCTTCTTATTTCTTGAAAATAATTCTTATATCATGAAAATAATAATTCAAACTATTTAAATTGAAAATTATTTTATTTTTCTGATAAATTTTATTTAAAAATCTATACTTTAAATATAATCTATACTTATAGATTATACTTAATATACTTATATACTTAATATACTTATATAAATCTATACTTAGTAGTATAGATTTTTTATGTTTCAATATTTGAAAAATTATTGTTTTAATATTTTGCATTTATTTTTTTGAAAAATATGACATACATTTTTATATTCATTAAAATTCTAATATTTTCACTTATTTTTCTATTTTCCTAAAAAGTAAAAAATAATTCATATCTATTTATAATCCGTTTCTTTTGTTGTAGCACAAGCTCTTCTAGTTATTTTTTTTATTTTATTATAGATTATATATATATGTATTTTTCTAAAAATATATACTATTATATAATATATATATTTATAGTAATATTT
>NW_006264013.1:84366-87585 GCF_000469605.1 Apis dorsata
AGATAAGATTTCGAACAATTTTTTCTTATATATATAATTATTGATTGATTTTAATTTTAGAAATATTTGCGAAAAATGATTGTTATTACTATATTGAAATTCGGATTTATGAGATATGAAAATAAAATATATATATAAATAATATATATATATAAATATATATAAATAACTCTTGAATATTGAAATTATAATAACTGAAATGATAATAGTAGATACCAAGATTAAAATATATTTTGAATGTCGCTATTATATAATAAGATATAATAAAATATATTAAATGATAAAGATAATCATATTTGACACGTTATATGAATATAAAAGTAAAATTCAATGTAGTACTTAATAACATTATTTTTTACAAATAAATTACGTATTTAAAAAACATCAAAAAATCCAAGATTTATGAAGGCATCGACAGGTTATGTAATTTAATCTTAAGTTAAGATTTAGTAAATTACATGCATAAAAATAGATACTTTAAGTATTAAATATATAATTAAATATATAATTAATTAAATTAATTAAATTAAATATATAATTAAATTATAAGTAGAAAAAAATACTAGATTTCTTTTATATAAATTTTTAATAATAATAGTAAATTATAGCAAATTGTAAATAAATATTAGTGATATTATAAATAATATTAATGACTTAATTATTCAAGTATTTATTTTTTTTAATAAAAAAATAAATAATAATTCTAATTTTTCGAATAATTATTCTATAAGTTAGGACATTTCAAATATTTGAAGCTTTTCGTAAATCATAAGAATTAATTTAACTATATTAATTGCTTTTATCATCCGAATTAAATTTTGAAAGAAAGACTAATGTATAATTAATTGTTCATTAAAAAATAAATCAATATTGTTAAACAAATTCTATAAATGAAAATATCTATGATATTTAGACTTATTAAAAATTATAAAAAGGATTTTGGTAAATTTATTGCAAAAATAAAAACTTTTTTGTAAATCTTTGGAATATGAATTTGCATGAACAATGCGATGATTAAACAAATGATAGATTCTAGATTTAAAATTGAACTTACTAGAATTTATTTGAAGTTTTTAGTAATAATAAATAGTAAATACTTAGTAAATAATTAGTAAATACTTCTTACTACATATATTTTTTAAATATCTATTTTATTAGAAAATTCACTTTTATTAGAAAATATTTTCTTTATGTATACGGAACCGAAGATTTACTTGAAAAATCAAGTAGTTGAAAGATTCCGATCGTTATGTAATACATAAATTTACATATACTTACTTACTTAATTACTTGTACTTGTTCTCAGAAATAGAAAAATCAATTAAAAACATTTAATGTGGCAACTGCTGTTAATTTAGATATGCTTTGAATACGCATTTATTAATATTTCATTAAAAATATTGAATTAGTTTAGAATTTAAAAATGATTCTAATAAGGATTTGATAAATTGCCAATATTTGATATTTTTTATGAAAGCAATTGAAAATTTTATATAAAACTTCTTATAAATTAAGATCGGTTATTAAACACTTAACAATGTAGTAAATACAATTGTATCATCTGTAGAGATAGTATTCAATATAGTTTGATATACCGAAAATTTTTCATTAAATTAATAAATATCTAGAAGCTAGAATTATATATTTTTTCATTATTCTTTCTCTAGGATCTTTAAATATCGTGTTGATCAACCACCGGAGTCTTTCAGAACTTTATCTGAAAAATCATTAGTAAATTTTAGTAAATCTTCTAAAATTAGTAAAATCTTCAATTATTTTTATCAAAATTATATCAAATATCAAAAATATCAAATATTAGTATTCATGATAATTTTTTTATTCCTTATGTATATGACTCAATATTAGAATATAAAAATAAATTAAATAAATGAATAAAAAAACAGAGAAAAAGAACAACAAATAAATTTTACAAGTCCACTTAGATCCAAGTACTTCGTGAATTTATGAATTTTTTCAATACATCAAAGTATTGTAAGATGTTTAGTTGATATTATCTTTTTATCAAATATTATCAGATTTCTTTTTTTAAGTATCTTTGAAAAATTTTTTTTTTCTTTTTTTGAATGTTAAATGTTTTTCATCAAGTGGAAATATACAATGATCTATATTGATTAATATTGATATGAATGAATATTAATTATTTTCTTTTTCGATTATATTGAAATGCACATAAAATGTTCGAATTTCAAGAAAACGGAATAATTGATGTGTGCAATTATATTAATATGAGAGATTTTGAATAATTATCTTTTTCTACAGTATATTTATGCTGACTTATCAAATATAAAATGTATAAAATATATATTTTAATTATAAATTAAAATATTTTTTTTTTAATTATAAATTATATTATAGGAAATAATAAATCATTAATTAATTTTATTAAAACATTAAATATTAGATTAGATTACAGACATAAATTAAAAATACTGTTTGAGAATAAGTTTTTGTGATTAAGAAATAATAAATATATATTTAATGTAAATAATGTAATATGTTTATTCGGTATAGTTTTATAATATATATATGTATAATATATATTTATATATATGTATTTTATAATATTATATTATAAAAAAATATTTAATTTATAACGTAGTAAAATAATTTTAAAATAAAACGTCTTAAAAAAAGAATACTCTTGTAGAATATTTTCTCATCTAATATCTCGTGCTTTAATGACATTCGACGAGACTAAAAGGAAATATTTACAGAATTAGAATATAATATTAATATATTATAATTACGATTTAACATCAAATAAGTTTTCTTTATAAATAGTTAAGGGAAATTAATTTAATTATTTTTATCTTTCGAAAGAATTATTTCAACATAAAATGAACTATAATTAAATAAAATCAAAAATAATATATATAAATTTTTCTTATTGTTTTTAGCGAAATTTATCGTCGAAATTTTTTGCAATATTTAATATTCAATTCAACCACAAAATGTAGAAATTAATGTGAAATATTATAATTATAATAACATATATAATTATAATAACATAATATATATATTCTCATAATTTTATAGAATCAGAATTACAGATTATTGCTTTAATTATATTTCGTATAATGCATTATTAAGTGTTATAAAATGTATATAATATATTATTTATTAATGTTAATTTCTATTATGAATTAAGATAAAATTTTAATTTTAAGTTATAAACATAATATTTAATTTTTATTTAAT
>NW_006264013.1:88251-94066 GCF_000469605.1 Apis dorsata
ATATATTTATAGATTTATTATCATGAGTGTGATTAATAGAAGTACTATCTGTTCTCAAATTAGAAAATTCTAGCTGCATTTGGGATATTCTTATGCCTGTATTTATTTTTATATTTTTGCATTAAAATCATTTGTTAAAGTAAAAAGACTTTTGAATATCTATATAAATAAGAAAATTATTTATTTTGATTTAACTTATTTATGCACATGTAAGATTAAAAAATGAAAAATTTTACTTTATTGTAGAAAATTTAGAATATTTTAAAATATTATAAATGATTTTAATATAAAGATGGAAATAGATATATATAAAAAAAAATATGGATAATTTGTAATTCTGATATTAAAATTAATATAGAATTAAATTTTTGTGACTTCCTACTTATTGAAAATATGAAAGCCTTAATTTCGTTATTATATCATAATAATTGTAACATTATTATTTCTTATAATAATTATTGAATTCTTCTATTAAAAAGTTTTTATTATTAAATTCATTAACGGAATTTTTATTTAATTTTTTATAAATATATAATTTAGTTTAGTTTAGTTAATTTCTTTGATGTATTTTCGTTGTAATATTAATTGTATAATATTATTTTGATCAAGAACATCTGTAACATAAAATATTTTTCTATACACATACAGAGTATTTGCCATATAATGGATTAACATTTTTTTAAAAAATGAAAAAGTGACAAAAAAAATTATTTTAATTTTTTATAGTGAATATAATATGCGAATTTTTTATATTTGCAATATTATGTGAGAAAAAAATGAATTTCAGTTTTTTAAATGGAATGATATATATTTGTAATATATATCATTTGTATGACATTACATGATATTATAATAATATAATATAACAATAATTATAATATAATATGATATAACATAATAATTACATATAAACATGTATATCAAGATGGATTTAAATATATGTCATGTTATGATTTTTAGTTATACATCATTCGTAAATGATATGTATCCATATCAATAATATGGAGCTACTTTTCATAATTATTATATTCCTATACAGAAATTTGTAAAAAGTTTTTTAAAAATAAGTTTTTTTAAAATAATGAATAATGAAGTTTATAATTATTATTATTATTATACTGAGTTTATAGTTATTATTAAACTTATATTTGCAAATATTAAATTTGTTCAGAATGAACATTCTCTTTCATATCATATATAAATATCATAATCAATATATTGAGAATTTATATCATTAATTATTTTATGTTATATTTATGTTATTTATATTGTTGAAAAATAATATTCGCAAAAAAACACATTTTATGTAATATTTTTTTATTTGACAGAAATATAAATCAAATTGTAAAATAAATAACGTATATTGAAACAAATATGCAAAATTTAGGATATATAAATTTTTATTAATTTTGAGAAATTGAGAACAAAACAGATATTTATTCAAATATAATGAAATATTTTGTTTTCGTATACAATATACTGTAATTAAAAAAAATGTGTATTTAAGATTCAAAGAACGAGTATTTATTATTTAGAATAAAATGAATAAAGTGTTATACATTATTTTCTCCGAAATTTTTATATAGATATCGACATGCTTTTTTTTTTTAAATTAAATATTTGGAAATCAATAATAGAATATAATAAATTTTTGGAGAGATATATTTTAAAACTTTTTCTTTTTTTTTTTAAATGATAGTTGTAGCATATTATTTTTTTTTATTTAAATCAAATATTTATTTTTAATATTTGTTTGAAACATTTTTTTCTATTTAATATATTTATTGACTTAAAAATATTCTATAAAAATATGTAAAATATTATATGTATATAGAAAAATATATAAAGGATACTTATAATTTATATAGGTAATAAATAATATTATATATTAATAGATAATATAGATAATAGATAATTCTTTAACTATATCAAATAGAAAAAAATATTTCAAAAAAATATTATTACATTTTGCTTAGTTATAGTGATTCGAATTAATATTTACATCAATTTGAATATCACGATGGATTTGCAACGGATTATTTTTCTATATATTTATTTGTTATAATTTAAATGATTATCTTGACATATTAAAAAATTCAACTATATTCGATGTAGTTAATAGAAATTTTACTTATTTGATATATATAGTTTTTTGTAATCGTAAAATTCGAGATAATATTTCAACAAATAATAAATTTAAATTACAAAACTAAATTAAAAAACGAAACTAATAATTTTTTATAAAAAATAAAAATTATATTTGATGCTTTCTTTCATAACAAATTTTAAATATTTTAATAATTAAAATTATTTAAAAATTATTTTTTAATAATAATTTATTTGGAATGTATTTAAATACTCTCAAAAATTAAAATTATATTTTCCTTTGATTTTATGCTCAGAAAAAAAATAAGATTTAATAAGAAATAAAATAAAATCAATAGATTTTTCATTTTTGATATTTATATTTTCTACTGTATATTTATATTTACATTATTTTTTTTACAATAAATATATAAATATATAAGTATTCATAAAATAAAAAATCTGATTCTCTGAGAATTACAAAATAAACTGAATTAAACTAATAAAAGAAAAATGTAATTTTAATTTAGGATAATATTTGAACACATTGGAAAAATATATATATATTTAATATATTTATATCTAATCTATATCTAATATATATATTAGAAAATTATAAGATAAATTTTGTATTGTTAATTATTCTAATTATATTATTATTCTAATATTATTGTAATTATTCTAATGCAATATATCATCGAATCATCGAATATGTAAAAAACAACAATACATATCTAAAAAAAATGATTTGTTTTTAAAATAGAAATAAAATATGGAATATTTTGGAAATTATTAACAAAAAGTAATGTTAAAAATGTTATATAACATATATAATGTATATAAATACGTTATAGAATATATAAACGTAATACTAAACTTTTATAAAATCGATTATTTTGTTTTTTTAATTTAAATATATTTGTTTGATGTTAAATTTCACTATTATTTATAATTTCTCAATTATTTAAAAAAAACTATGCATGAAAGAAATTAAATTTATGTTTCGACTAAAGGAGTGCTTTAAAAGATTCATGTTCAATTAAATTATAATAAATCGATAATTATAATATTCGATAATAATATTCGATAATAATAATATTCGATAATTCAAATCACTATATTATTTAAATAACATGAAATTGATATTCATTTTCATATTCATTATTCATACTATTTTATTTAAGAAATGAAAGAGGAGATTTTTTAAGTGAGATACATTTTGTCAAAAATTTACTATATCTGTATATTATTGTCTTCTAATTATTTCACTTAAAGAAATAAATATATTAATATTTGTAATAGTTTTGAAAAAAAAACAGTTTGCAATATTTTATACGCTGTATTTATATAATAAAGATAAATTAGCAATTTTTTAAATTCCAGAATATTTTGAATAATTTGTATTCAATAACTTTAATTTTGATAAATTATTGTTATTACATTAAAAACGTTCTTACATATAAATCAATATTTTTCCTTTCAAAAATCTATCTGAATTCAATACTTTTTGTTAAGTAATTTACACATGTCGAAATACAATACATGTAAAATTTTTTTTCGATGTAATTAATAATTAAAAAATTTTTTAAAAACGTACAATTATCAAGAATGATAATAATTTTCTTCACGTAATTACAGAAATTTTTCACATTTTCATGAAATGAAATTGTAAAAATATGAGCGTTTGAAAATTCTGGTCAAGACTTGAACCTCAAGATTTCTTGAATGGATTCGTCGAAGGATGTTCGGTAAACCTTTTCGCATAGTTATCCGATGCCACCTGGATTGTTGCTGGTATTGCGAGAGAAGAAATATCGGAACATTCTGAAATGGAGGATGTGATAAGTCAAGTTGTTGGGTGTATAGTTATATATATATGCAGAATACCAGATTTTCGAAACTTGAAACTAATTTTTCTCTATAGCTATTATAATATTAAATTAATATAGCTACTATATTATTAATATTAAACCAATTTAACTTATCAATCAAAAGCATTTTGATAGAAAAAATTGAATATAGAGCTTTAATATGCATGAGGATTGAGAGAATTAGCAGAATATTTTGGAGATGAATAATTCGATCAATATATTTTTCTTTTCTTATTCTGATGGTTATTGGTATAGGGTGACTGATTTTTTGTTTATGGAGCGATACTGTCTTTAAGTTTATTATAATAAATATATATCTTTTTTTAATAAATATCTATATGATTTTTCAGAATCATTGATATTTTTATTTTTTGCAAAATGGAATTCTATTTGTTATAATATATTTCTAAAAATATAATTATAATAACGTAAAAATATTGTTATAATAATGATATAAATATAATATAAATATAAAAAAAATGTTATATAATAGAAATTTTTAATATTTTTAGAATAAAATTTTGAAAATTTACATATTTTGTAAATTTTCTAATTAATATTGTTAAATATTGGTTCAAAAATAAATAAACAAATCTATAATTATTATTTGTCTTATGATTGTTTTGATAATTCTATGATAATTTTTAGTATTTCCTCAGTTAGGTTATATTTTTCATTTAAAGACACTCTATGAATCAAAATAGGTCACCTTGTGGAGGTAACAATCGAGAAAATGTAATGAAGGTTTGACATATGAAGGAAGTATCACATCGAAGAGAAACAAGCGTTAATCTTTTACTTATTCACTCCTATATCTATACTTTGGAAACAATATTTTGTTTCAAAATTCAGTATGTTTCATTTCTTTATTTACTTAAAAATAATAAATAAAAATAAATAGTGGAACATGAATATAATAATATAAGTCTTATAAATTATAAAATTGGTATAATTGTTTTGTAGTTGTAGGCATTTATACATAATATTTTTTTTTATGATTCATGTATTATCTTCATATATTTTGGTTAAGTTAGATTAAATTAAGTTATTATAATTAGTTAAATTAGATTATCTTAAAAAAAAATTATAAAATTTTCATTATTCCGAAAATAAAATAAATTTTATTTTCTTTAATATATCTTTTGAAATAATATTAAACTTATTATTTTCATTAAAAATTAAATGTAAGAAAGAAATTTTATCTTCTTATATAAATATTATTTTTTTTTTTATGAATAAGTAATGTAACTTTATAATCCTTAAGTATTTTTATATTTAAATTTTATTAAAAATTTATTAAATCCTAATTAGGAAAACAATATAGGGTCAATATAAAATGATTTACTGATACAAAATGAAGTATATTATTAATTTACATTTTTTAAAAATCTATAGACATTTCATATGCTTTTCATTATCCTTATTAAAGTGATTTATATATATGTATATATTATATATGTTTATTATTCATGTAACGATTTTTCATATTTAAATTTTTTTTATTTATTGCAATAATTTGCAATGTTCTAAATATATATAAATATATACATTTTTTTTCTCTTTGAAAAATTTTGTAAAATATTTAGATAGAAATTACTTCATTATAATTTGTATGCTTATAAAAATTTCTATGTATATAATAAGTTTTTTTTATTTAAAGTTATGAAATTTTATTTTATCATAATATCTAATTTTATTTCATTATGTTTAAATATTTAATTTTAATTTTAATATTAATATTATATATAATTAATTATTAATTAATTAATAATAAATTATATACTATATATAATTATATACTATAATATTAATCTTATTATTAATAGTGTATAACATATATATATTTAATTATAATATAT
>NW_006264013.1:94425-98981 GCF_000469605.1 Apis dorsata
TTATAATATATTATAATTTTATTCTTAACTTAATTAATTATATTATTAATTAATAGTTAATTTTCTAATTTTATTATTTTATACATGTAATCTTAATCTTATAAATTTAAAAAAAAAGAACAATTTTTGTAATTTGAATTTTTAATATCTATGATCATTTTATTTGAAATAAAATAGTAATGATTATAATTTTATTTTATTCTGAGATTTATATACTTTTATTATACTTTTATTACTTTTTACAATTAAATATAATTCAACATATGTACTTTATAATTTTTTAACTATAACGAAACATAAAATAGAAATAAAATAGTAAGAAAATGGAAAAGTTTTGAACGAAGAATAAGAATTTTGCTTGGTTATAATAAATATATCAAATCGATGGAGATGTGTTAAAAAAACTTGACATAAAATTGATTTTAACTATATAATTGATTATAACTATAAATTGATTATAACTATATACTTTTTGAAATCAAATATATTTTCTTTTATCATATTCTATTTATATAAAAAAAATTTTTAAAATCCATACTGATTATTTTTGGATATTTACAATATCGAAATTTCAATAATATTTTTACGAATTTTCAATAATTTTTGTGAATAAAATATTACGCAAACGTAAATCGTCGATAATATGAAAAATGTAAAATATATACAAAAATTCAAAAGACATAGAATCTAATAATAAAAAGTTTTTTTATAAATAAATATGTAGAGAATGCATGAAATACTTTAATTTCTTTAAATAAAAATTTATAGGAATTTTAATTTCTTTTTTTAATAGAATCTTATTTTAATATATTAAAATTTTATTTTATTTTAATTTATTTTATTTTAATATACATTATTCAATTCTATTCATTATTTTCTACAAAAAAGTATTTTATTTGTGTAAAAAAAAATATTGTTACTTGTTTAGAAAATATTTGAATTTCAGAATATTTGAACTCAAAAATGAATTTATGAAATAACTTCTATGTTGATTTTATATTTTATTACATTCCAATATATACTTCAATTTATATAATATTTATATAATATTTCATTAAATATATGTTTTAAAAAATTATATATTTTTACATATATTAAATTTTTAAAAAAGTTATTTCATTTTTATAAAAACATTTAAAAAGATTAAAACGATATATATGTTTTCTACATATCTACATACCTATTTATTAAAATATATATTATGTAAAAATGAATGTCACTAAAAATCATTTAATTTTTATCTAAATCATTTTTCAATATCATCAATAATATATCTATATTCTGTTCGCGAACAATCATTTAAAATCCGTATTATTGAAATTATCGACATTATCTTATAAAAAAGTAATTCAGTTCAGTTATTGCATATTTGTTCGTTATAATAAATAAAATATGATAAAAGAAAAAAAAATTGATCTTGAAAAATATGATTTAGATTAATTTTACGATATTTTTAAGAGATTATTACCGATTTAAAGATATAGAATAGCTATATGATAATATAGACAAAACATTTTCTGTACATAATTGTTTATCAAATATCTTGAGATGGTTCTTTATTTTATTTATATTAATATTTTATAATAATAATATTTAATAATATCTTATTAAATATATATAATATCTTATAATAATAATATTTTATAATATCTTATTATAATATTTTATATATATTGTAGTTTAAATTTGTATTAAATAAAACAAGTTAGGAATAAAGTAAGATAATAATGTGACAAAGAGCTTTACTACATATGTATGGTGTTTAATGCAAATTGTTTATTATAATATTAATAAATGATAATAAATAAATCTCAATTAACATTTTTATATCAACTTTAATGTGTATTTTGGCCTTTAGAATAGATCTTTTAAAGATATCTTAAATAAATTAATATTCAACAATATTTTATATCCTATTCAGCATTAATATTGTATAAAATATTCAAGTATTTTAATAATATAAAATATAAGAACATTTATATTCATCAGTGAAATTAAAATTATAACAATTATTATACAACATATGACATTATTATTTAATGTTAATAATTATATTAAATAAAATATTTTTATATATAGATAATAGATATATTATTAGATAAATAATTTTTTTTATTAAGAATAATTTGATAAATAGAATTTTGGAATTCAAGTTTATATTATATTTCATATTGCAGATTATATTAAAACTTTTTATGTTTTAAATGTTTAATATAAAATATAATAATGATAAATTAAAGAACGTTTATAAACAACACTAGTATACAACTAATTAAATATCGAATATTTATTTGTCTTTAAATTATATTAAAGAATTATTTTAGAATTAAATAATTTTTTAAAATAATAAATAATAAAATATAATAATATAATAAAAAAAAAAGAAAGAAAGAAAGAAAATGAATAATTATATTGCAGTATCGTAATATGCATTTTTGTGACTTACATGCAATTGCCAATTCTGATGTCGCGTTGGTCGTATTGAACTTGATCCCGTTTCTCGTAGCCCAATTAGCCCACATATAGATCCGTCCATGTCGTGTCGTGTGGGGTGGTTTTTAGCAGGAGTGTGCGCAGTGACAGGTAAGCGCAGCTTCTGGGGTTGGAGAAAAGGCAGAGTAGAGGAGGTAGCCCCGTGAACCCGTGGCGATGCATCGGATAGGCACGTCGCGACTCCCGACGCTGAAACATCCTCGATCATGTCGGGTGCCGGTAACGGACCACCAATCTCGACATTCTCGTTTATACAAGGACTGTTCTCTTGTTGGTCACTTGGTTTGACCTCGCTGCTCATCAAATTAATTCGATTAATAATCGCCGCTTAGTTAATTCCGGTCTTCTCGAATCGAATAAAGATACGCGCCGGAATTATTGCTATATCCTCGAACATCCGTGATCGAGAGAATATATATTTAGATTTAGAGAAGCATACGATACTGGAGGGGGGACTGAGAATCTGAAGCACGAACAGGTGGTGCGGCATCAATCGAGCACCAAGAAGGATAGATATATCGGGGAAGAAGTAACAGGTATTATATTACTAAAACTATTTTATTTTTATTTTTTTTCTTTTCTTTTTTTTTTATATTTTTGATTTCTTCTTTTTATTATTTAATTTGTTTTTAATCTATGATCTAATTTGAACGATTAGCATCGTAAATAATAAGCACCTTTTTCAGTGCAATTGTGTTACAACATTATTGAATGATTGTTACTGCATCATTATTTCAGATGAATGATATACAGAAAAAAAACAATTACATATAGTTGATGTTATATCGTGGATTCTTGTTTATTATAAATTTTTGAATTTATTATAAAATTTTGAATTAATTATTATTTTGAATATACATATATATTTTTAACTATAAAGTATGTATATATTTGCTTACAGACCTTAATCTAATGATTATTTTAAATTTATTATTTAAAATAAAATAAAATAAAATTTATTATTTTAAATTTATTATTTTTCAATAATAATTGTATTACATATTCGATGATAGCGTACAAAAAACAAATTAATGTATAAAAAAAAATTAAAAATGTAATATTGATAATTTTCCTTTTTTAATCATTCAAATTTAAAATAATTTTAATAATAATTCATTGTTAATAATTTATAAATTTTTTTTTCGAAAGTCTCCACTATTATATTGTAAATATATTTTTATATATTTCTTAAAAAAATATAAATATATTAAAAATCTCATTTTCTACTAATTTAATCCAATAATCATATTTTGTACTTATAGTTTAAAATAATTCGAAAGATTTCTGGTATCGAAACATTTTATTAATATGAGTTTTATTTTCATTTGTTTTTTTTTTTTTTTCATATTTCATTCTGTTTCTTTAAATATCGATATTTTATAAATCATTTTTTATCATCTAATTTTTCTCTATTGTCTAATTATTCTTATTTGATACCATATTTGTTATATGTTATCGATTTCATCTTCTAAAGACTTATTTAATTTGTTCTTCACCATGAAATTATGTAAATATAATTATTTTTTTGCTTTCAGTGTTTCTTTTCTCGTTTAATTATTTCTCTTAGAGAAATCTAACGATCATTAAATGTTTAATTCCAAGTAATTTCTTCAATAACTTTTCAGGGTTTTAAATCGATTTTTCGATTAAACTTTTCTACCTTCTTTTATCGTTTATACAATTCGTGCACAATATTGTGCAATTAGGAAAATGCTTCGTTAGTTATTACCTCAGTTATTTAATAAATCTTAGGAATTCTAAAAAAGTGAAAATTAAATTATCAAGATTTAATAAAGTTTTAGTTTACTACTAGAGTTTAATACTTAAAAAATGATTAAAAAATTATTCTATTACTGAAATTATGAATAATTTAATTAGTAAAGAATATATTAAATGATTAATTATTTAATACAATTATTAATATTATTAATATTAATATTCAATTAATACATTAAAATAATAAAAATAATAATAATAAAAATTTATTAATTAATATATATTTAATTTAAAATCTTTTTTTTTATTTTTTTAAATATTATCTTTTTAATATTTAATATTTTTAA
>NW_006264013.1:99281-101833 GCF_000469605.1 Apis dorsata
TATTTTGAATTTTTGTAAATATTTTCTAAAAAGTTAATCTGATTAATAAAAAAATTAATAAAAGTTTATTTAAAAAAATTTTTAAAATAAGTTAATAATCATTTATTTATTTAAAAAAAATATTTTAAAAAAATATTGTAGAAAACTAACTTCAATATTTAAATTTTAATTATTAAATTTCATTTTGTATTTTTTTTTTTTTTACTATTATTCTATGTTTTCATTTTCATTAAAATTTATTTGTAGATCCTTATTTTAATTTATATTTTAAAAACTATTTAAAATTTATTGTGAATATAGGTATGTAAAACATAAAACTTTATAAATAATTGTATAGTGGTTTGTATGTATATAATGTGCATATTTTTTTTAAATATCTTTGATATTTCGCTGATTATTAAAAACGTATCATAGGAATGATTGGATGTCAATATTTTAACAAATATCAAATTCAAAATTATGAATGTAAATTATTTAAAAAAACAAAATATTTGATATTCCATAAGATGAATAAATGTTCGTTGTTTTAATAATGATTAAGATGAAAAACAAAAAATATTGTAGAAAATAGAAATATTAATAAATATTTAAGAAAATAATCTATAGGTCACAATGTTTTCCTCTTTTGTTAAGTCTTTATTGGACAATTTGAAAATGAAAATAAGAAAAAAGTTTTATACATAAAAAATTTTGTTAAACATTTTATTATGAATATTTTGTTAATAAGATATTTATATTAAATGATAATTTTCAATTAAGCATCTTTGAAGAAATTTATTTAATCTTAGAATCTTAATTATAATTACTATTATGATTATGCATTTACTTTCTATTATGAAGTTTTTTCAATTATATTGCATATGAGATATTGATTGCAAATCAAAAAATGATCTTTTAGATCTAAACATTGATTGACTATTATTCATTGATTGTAATAATAATAGGAAAGAGTATTTCCGGTGATCAGATTTCCATTGTTCCAATGATTTCGAATTTCTCTTCTTTAATTATTATACGAAGTAAAACATTATTTTATTTTTTTCTCTATTATATAACTCAATTACAATTTTCCTATGATTAAAAAAAAATATTAGATAATATTTTAATTCAACTCTTTATCGTAATATAAAAATTACTGGTCTGTTTGGTAATTAAAACTAACATCATTTTTTTCCACATTCAGAGAAAAATTTCTAGTTTGATAATGATAAAAATGGTTTTTTTTAAAATGATAAAAATTGCATGAAGATCAAAATTTGAAATGCTATATGTACATATAGAAAGAATGATGTAATATCCAGATTGTAGTGAATTTTATTCATAAAATGAAAAATAAAATTTTGAAGCATATATCGATTTCAAAGCGTAATAAAAAATAATTATAATAAGGAATTTCATAAATTATTAAATACAATCATGTAAATTTTCTGATAAATAAATATATATCCTAAATAATAATCTATTAATCTATAAATATTCCATATATGATACTAGCATTCATTAATTCTAAATATTATATGATATAATATATAATATATAATATTAAAAATTAACAAGAAGAAATTCATGATGTTTTTTTGAGCTTGATAAATAGTTCATAAACTTTAAAATAAATATTTCTTTACTTAAATAATTTATTTCATTATAGAGATGACTGCTTTTTAAATTGATAGTTTAACATATTCTTTTAAAAAATAATTGATTTCAATGATTAAATGTTAAAGCACAATTAAAAATGTAATTTTTACGTTTTAAAATCAACTCTTTTAAAATATATCTATAGTTTGAATGAATGAATAAAATTAATATAATATAATTATAAATAAATAAGTGTAAATATTTGATACGAAATGGAATTTTTGAATTTATACATTTAATTAATATTGTATAATGATATAATAAAATTTATCATAATAAAATTTAAAAATAATAAAAAAATTAATATGAATTGATAATTAAAAATTATAGTAACATTGTTATTAATAAATATTAAACAACTGAAAATTTCATGAAATGAAGTATAGTAATATAATTTATTATTTATATTATTATTATGCAATTAAATATTTAAATTAGAAATTGCGACATGAATTTATAATAGATAATAATGAAGTTTATTAAAATAAAAATTTAATTATAATTATAAATGGATAACAAAGAATATAGATACATTAATTATATGTATAATTTTTTATATCATAATTATAACATATATAATCGACAATAAAATATATACAGACATATTATTCTGCTAGAAAAATTTAAATAAAAACTATAAATTTATTCAATAATTAACATATTAAAAAAGATAATTATTAATAGATTTTCATTTGATTTTGATGACTTTTAAATATGCTATATATATAAGAAAAAATTATAAATATAAGAAAAATATATATAAGAAAAAATTTTGAATAATTTTTCTTTTATATATTCATTTAGTTTTCTGTTCATTTAGTTTTCGAGATATTTGTAAAAAAAAAAAATATTGCTATTATTATTATATACAATGTATTATATATATACAATTTCTATATATATATATATATATA
>NW_006264013.1:102085-103517 GCF_000469605.1 Apis dorsata
AAATTATAGCGACAACAGGTAACTAAGATATATGGGTAAACTAAAATAAGATCTATTTCCTCATAGATCATGATGGGCTAAAATATCTCAAATCCAATTTGAGATGGAAATGTATATGGAACTTAAATATTCCATGGATTTTTCAAAAAATAAAATATAAAACTTGGGCGACTGAAATTACAACAAAAAGTACCAAGAATGATGTTGATTCATTATAACTTTGATCATTGATTTCAAAAAATATCAAGAATAATGCTGATATTATATTATAACTTTATTGTAATTATTGTAATATGCTGATATTATATTATAACTTTATTATAATTATTGTAATTTCAAAAAATATCAAAAATGATATTGATATTCATTATAATTTCATGCATTATAATTTCGATCGATCAAGAGTTTTATATTTTATATTTCAGATCCAAAAGAAATATCCAAGTTTGATATATATATATTACCTATATATTAACTTATCTATTTATAAATTCCATTAATCATAACTATGAAGTAAATATTGTACAATATAATATCTTATGTCACTACAGATAAGATATGCGAATCTGAATCTTGCGAATCTGAATATTATTTATCAAAGAAGTAATAAATTTGAATAAAAATTCGTTCGAAATTCGTGAAAAATCTCTTCCATGGCGTTGCATGAACGATTATATTACAGAATATTTTGTAATTGTGAAGTGACTATTAATAAGATTATGAAAAAATATAGTTTTTATTCAAGTTATTTTAAGATCATAATATAGTATATCATTAATTTTTTCTTAATATCAGTTATAACACTATGGGAATATATATATGTCATTTAAAAAGCATAAAGTTTATTATCGAAAAAAATATTTCTTTTTGACATTTTTTTATTGCAATTTATTACAAAACTGATTAATTTTTGCTTGAAACATTTTTTTATCAGATTATCAGAAGTGCTTGAAAAATCATAATGTTATGTTATAAATCTTGTATTTTATATAATATTTGAAAATATTTGAAATTTAGGAGTATTTGTAAAGGATACTTATTGTATTTTATATTAGATATATTAAATTGTATAATATTTATTTTTTTCACTTTTTTATCTTCTTCTTTTTTATATTTAATACATTGTGTATACTAATTCTTATTTATATAAATAATTGATTAAAATTATAATAATAATAAATAATATATATAAATAATAGTAAAATAATAACTAAATAAATAAAAACAATAAAAAATAAAAAAAATAAAAAATACAATAAAAAATAGAACGATAAAAATTTCATGTTTTCAACTTATATAAATATATCTCTTTATTTAATTTATGAATTTATTAATATAATATATTAAATATTAACTGTTAAATTGTTTAATAAATATAAAGCAAATATTAATAAGATAAATATTAATAATAAAGCAAATTTTAATAAGATTC
>NW_006264013.1:103826-105243 GCF_000469605.1 Apis dorsata
ATTCTGCCACAATTAATTAAGCCCATAAAATGAAGTACTATATATAAAGTACTATATATATATATATAAAGTACTATAAAATAGAATTTGTAATATATATTATATATTTATATATTATATATTATTCTATATTATATTATTTTTTAGATAAAAATATGCAAATTTTCAATTTTGAAAAATTAATTCTAGATAGAAACTTCTATAAATGTTTTAAAAATATCTTGTATTGAGAAGAATTTGTATTGAGAATCTTGTATTAAGAATTTTAAGATTTATGAATATTTAAAAAAAAATGTTACTTTTTCTATATTTTCCTATTTTATTTTACCAAAAATAATTTATCAATAATATGTATCAATAATATTTTGTATTATCAATATAAAAATTATTACAAAATATATATTATAGTCTTTAAAAGGATAAAAATATATTTACAAAAAGATAGACTTTCTTAAAATCCAAATTTTATTTATATTTATGTAAATATAAGTTCTATAACTTATAATTTTGTTTTATAAGAATAATAAAAAATTGAATAAGGAAAAATTGAATAAGGATAATTGAATAAAGGAAAAACTGTCGATATATTCATTATAAAATTTGTACTATGAAAAGATATATTTCATTAAATTATGTAAATTTTTCTTCCACCATTATTTTCTTCTTTTTTGTAATTTTATACAAAAAATAGCTGTTTTCTGATTTACAAATTATTTACTATATGTAAACGATGTTCTAGAAAAAGATAATAATAATTTGTTATAAATTGTTTATAATTTAAAAGCTGAACAATTTTTTTCTTTCTTGTTTTTTTTTTATAGGATATATATATAAGTTGTTGAAAAGGCTCAAGAAATTGGAGTTCCTAAAATACTTAAGTCACGATAAACATCCGTGCACAACATCACGACAGCACGGTACTATTTTCTACGCCATTACATTCTATACAAGGTATTCTGGACAATCAATATTTATTGCGAGAATCGTCAAAAGGAAGCGTCCTTTGCCAACGACCTGTGATCATGCTCAGTCCAAAGATGCAAAGAACTGGTAAGTTATGAATAAAGTTTTCATTACTTTCAACTCAATTATATTAATCATTAAAATATTATATACATCTTTGAAAAATATTTCTAATTTATTGTAAAACATTTACGAATAAATATGGAGAAAAAACAAGAAAATTAAATTATAGAAATGATCTTGCTCACAACAATGTGATTAGAATTTGTATATACCAATATATAATATATAATATATAATATATAATATATAATATGTAATATATAATATGTAATATGTAATATATAATATGTAATATATAATATATAATATATAATATGTAATATATAATATATAATATATAATTATAATTAATATTTATATAATATTTATATATATATTTATATATATTTAT
>NW_006264013.1:105807-108334 GCF_000469605.1 Apis dorsata
AATATACTTATTGTATATTATACAATAATATAATATATTATAATATAATATACATATATAATATAATATGTAATATATATATATATATTTGAAAAAAATAGGAATAAATTTAATAAATAGTTCGAACATCTCGCCATTTTTGATCAAATAAAAAAGGATGATGATAAATGAAAAATATTTCAGTATTATTGAAAGTTAAATGAAAATTTATTGAAAATATTTCTGCAAATATTTTTAATTTTTGAATATTTTTTGCATTAAAAAAAGTTCAACATAGTATATTATAATTTAATATAAATTTAATAATTAAAAATAATTAACTCAGAGATTAAATTGAAAGATTTATTCAGAATAAATTTTTATTTTATTATTTTATTATTTTATTTTACATATTGAATATGTATATGAATCGTTTGACAGATATTTGAAATCAATAAAATAAAAATTATTGTGAAAAGAATTTGACTTATAACTATCGTTTTTATTTTTTTAAGATAAACATTATATATATTTTTTAAGATAAACATAATTTCTTAATTTTCATGGAATAATTTGTAAAATAACTTAATAGATCAAATATTTAAAGAAAAGTGAATCTATTTCTTGATGAAAAATTGTCAACATTTTAAACTATTATAATTTTATTAAAAAATCGAACAATTAATTTGAATTTTTTTAAACTGTAAAATTTTTAATTTATATATTTCTGAATTCGTTTTTTTAAATATTTTTATATTATGTTATATCATGTAACAAATAGAAAAATAAAATACTTTTTTTTTCAAAAATTTGAAAAATTCAATGAGTTATAAAAACATTGAAAAATATTTTTTGAAACTAAATCTATTAAAAATTGAATTCTTTTCTTTACAATAATTGTTCCAAAAATTGTTATATGATTATATTTATTAAGTTATTGAATTTTAAATATTTGGATTAGACGAAAATTCAAAAAATATTAAATTCTTATTATTGTAAATATAAGTAATTTAGCGAAAAAATAATTGTATAATAAGTTTAGGTCTTTTAGTATTATAAAGGATATTCAATTTTTAAAATTTTTTATGAATTCAATAATGAAAAAAATTTTTCTGTATTTTTATAATCGATTGAATTTTTTAAATTTTTGAAAAGTATTTTTATATTTCTGTTTGTTACATGATATTAAAAATTATTATTCATATTAAAAATTAATTATTATTATTTAAATTATTATTATTTATATCAAAAAAATAAAAAAAAACGAATTCAAAACTGTGAAAGTAGAAGAAAGTAAGAAATTTTATAATACATTTATATATATAATAACATTTTAAAATAAATTCAGACTGATTATTGTATGATTTTTTTTTATAAAGATAATTCAAATATAATTTAAAATACCGAAAATTTTTTATTAAATATAGATTCATTATATTATTATGTGTTCTTTAATTTGCTAGTTAAATAAAATAATTTATAGCAATGTAGTAATTATAGAAAATTACATAGCAACAAATGAAGAAATATATTTATTAATAGTATCGCCAAATGTTGGATGATGTTAGGATGATGGATAGTTTTAGTTTAAATCATATTTAATTGCTGAATCACACGAACAAACTTTCACCGTTTAACTTATACCGTTTAACTTATAACTTATATATATATTACTTATAATAGCATAAGTTGAAATTGAACTGTAACAAATCCTTCAGCTTTTCAGATTTGAATCGATTGACAACATATTTGCCTTGAAAGTTTTTTAACTTCATATTATTGAGATTGTAAATTGGAAATATTTATCTATATTTAGTAATTATTTCAAGATATTTCTCGACAGTTATTTTTATTATTTTTTAAAGATATTAATTAGAAGAAAAATGAAGAAAAATTGTGTGAACTAGAATCCAATAAGTTTTATATATATATAATTGAATTATATATATAATAAAAAATGAATTTTAATACATTATTTGTTATTAATAACTTAAATAAATTAGTTAAATTGCTTAATTAGAATATTTAGTCTTTATACATTCTGATCTGAATGTAAATTAAATTAGAACTGGAAATTGAAAATTCGATATAATTAATTCAGTAAATTATTTTGTGAAATAATAATTTTATCTATATATATCATATTAATATCATATTAATATATATGATACATATATATGATATATAACTCTTTCTATTTCTATATATGTGATTATACTGTATGTAGCACTATATAATATTTTAATCAAAATATCAATTTTTTACTTCAATGATAATTAATTTCAATTTTGTATAAAATAAAATTTTTGTCTTTAAAAATTCAAAAAAAATATTTAAAAGTTAAAATTTTTAATAATAGTTGAAATTAATATGATAATATAGATAATTATTAATATGATATTAATTATTAATATTATATAATTATTAATAACTTATAATATTAATATTAATTATTATATAATTATTAATATCATATTAATTATAATATCATATTAATTATTATTTATATTATCATATTAATTTCAACTGTTATTAAAAATTTTAACTT
>NW_006264013.1:108676-110987 GCF_000469605.1 Apis dorsata
GTATATATTATATTATATTTTATTTATTTAATAATTTATTCGAAGTAATTAAGTAAATAATTATTTATTATATAAATAGTTTAATATAAGTATACTAAATATAGTATACTATAAATAAATATATTAAAAAACTATTAATATATTATATACAATTTACATAGAAAAACATATAAAATCCAGACAATTATAAAAAATTATATTTAAGCTTTATAATTAAGAGAAACAATAGATTTATTAATAATGAAATATATCTATAGTTTATAGATTTATTATTATTTATTACTGATGAAAGATTTTATTTTTAATATTCAAAAAATTTATAGAAAAATATAATAAAATAGATTTGACTATTCACTAAAATCGTTTAATAATTATAAAAGTATATAATTTTTAAAAAAGTATACTTTCTATTTTTACTTCTATTACTTTATAAAAGTATACTTTCTATTAATTTCGATGATCTCGAAGTTATTCCACAACTTTTTATTAACATCGTTCAATTCAATCAGTTTTCGAAATATTCATAAAAAAGCTATCGATATTTCTATAATAAATTTTATTTATGTATTTTATTTTTCTACCTATATTATTTATAAAGAGAAGCCTCTATTCGAATTTTTCTAAATTTTGAATATATAAAAAAAAGAAAAATATATATTTTGTTCGAAGCGTAGGTTTCAAAATTGTGGTTCAAAAATTATTGCAAAAAGTAAATTATAATTCTTATATTATATTTACATCAAATGTTTAAAAATAAAATCTTATATGAATTAAAATTTAAATCTTATATAGAATTGCGATCATAATTATAATAAGGTAATAATTGATAATTGTAGTTAAATTAAATTTAATTTAATTAAAATTAATTATAAAATTAATTGCATTTAGATTTTTTGGAAATCTGAGGAATTACTTCACTTTGATTTATCATATTAAGTATAATTGAACAATAATTTTGAAATACTAATTTATTCATTTAAAAATTTAATCTAATCTAATCATAGATTAGATCAGTTTTTATCACTATTAATCGATGAGAAAATCTTTCTACAACTTAAATCTATCTTTTTGTTTTTGAATTATGATTATCTTACATTTTGGACAAAATACATCAAAACTTTTTTCTCTACAATATAGTTTTTTGAGAAACTGAAACTTATCAACAATAATATATATAGAAAAAAAATTGTCCAAAATATTGAATTTGACAATATATTTCAAATAATTTCATTGAAATCATTGCGAAGTATCTTTTTAGATAATCCTTTTACGTATCGGAGTATCCTTAGAGATAATTAGATTTTAGAAACTTACTTGACTAAATCCACAATTTGGTAAATTACTCGCCACTCAACTTAAATTATTAAACGTATTTGAATCTATATGTCATATGAAACTCACAATCTGATAATCTCTGGGACATTATCGAATCATTTTTGATCTAATATCCAACGTTAATACGATCTTGTTACAATATACATATATATATATACATCATTATATATTAATTTATTGTAAGAATATTCGCAGAATATGACATATGAGTGATAGATCTAATTATATAATTAATATTATTATAAATCTATCAAGTTATATAATTATAGATTTACAATAAATTCATATGCATTTACACTATTAAATAACTCTTCCGAATAATGTTTCCAACTTTTGATTATGGCAGAAAATAAATTTCACGAATTCATTTACAAAAAATATTTAAAAGAAAAGTTAAAAATCTCAAAATTTTGCAGAAATTTATTGTTCTATAGATAAAATATAAATACAATATTATATATTATAAATTATTTAAAGTTATACATATTTAAAAAAGTTATAGTTTATTTGTTAATAAACCAGATTTTTATAGATTTTTAATGAATTTGAAATATGTTGCTAAGCATATCATTTTCAGCAACTTTTTTCGATATACAGAATATCAAATAAAATATATAAAACAGATTTGAGTGAATTTTATTTTAAATAATAATTTAATATCAATTATTTCAAATAATTAATAACAATATTATTTGATATTTCAATAGATATCATATTTTTTATTTCAATTAAATAATAAATTTAAAAAAAATTTTTTTGAAGAAATAACCTTTATTTCTTAATTGAAAATTTGTTTTTTAAATAACATTCAGTATAAATATTAAGTTATAAATAATTGTATTATTAATTATTAATAATTAATAATTATATAATAGCATATATATAATATATATATATAATAATATAATAGCAATTGTGGCATATGTAAATATGTGTAATATGTCTAATAAGAACAAAAGTTAAAATTAATATAGAT
>NW_006264013.1:111408-116675 GCF_000469605.1 Apis dorsata
ATAATTATATCGAATAACAAATAATTTATTTTATGATAAATAAATTATTTAATTGAAAATATATTAATTTATTTTTTATATGAAATATTTATATTTCATGAAATATTTATATTTTAAAAATAAATTATTTTTCTAATTTTAAGTAATAAAATATATCTTTTAAAATAAGAAAATTTAAAAAATTTACTTATTATGTTATAAGTAATTTTTATAATTATAGTATAGTTTATTAAGTAATTAAAGTGAAGTGAAATAAAGATAAAACGAGACAGTGATATAAAATATATAAAATTGTTTTATTTTATTTACTTCAATAATTTATAATTTAATAAATAAATTTCAATAAATAAATCAATATTTTTGAATATATCAACTTTTATATTTATTCTAATCTTTGAAATCAACTTTCTAAAATTATTCCATGAATATATTAATAGTTTGTATAATTATTGCAATTACCGATTTTAGTTTTTGAATTAGTTTCTTTATTAAATAAGATTTTTTTAAATATTTTCATTGATGTATATAAAATAACAAAAAATATAATAATAAAAAAACAGCTCTCAATAATTTTAAAAAAATAGAAAATAATAACATTAACAATATAAAAAATACTTTTATGAAAATCATAATTCAAAATTCGAAATCAAATAAATAAAATATAATTAAATAAAAAATAAATAGAAAATAATTAAACAATAATTAAATAGAAAAAAAATATTTTTAATCACAAAATTTTCATTAAAATCAGTAAGAAGATAGAACATAAACATATTTATATTATTCTATTTAAAATCAAAAATAATAAAATAAAAGAATATAAAAATATTATTAAAAATAATAATTGTATTATTGTAATTTTTATACTGAATCTGAAAATGTTTTGATTAATTTTTAATCAAAATAATTAGTAAATAATCGAGCATTCAATCAATAATCATTATAATCATTATAAAATAATTTATTTTAAAAATTAGATATAGAGAAAATAATAAAAACGAAAAATTTTGTTTAATCAAAATGTTTAATTATTATTAAATCTATTATTAACATAGTGTAAATTCATCAGAGGAGAACAATAGTGATAAAACAGATTGGAAATATGTACATACTAAAGGAACATACTCTAGGAACATTGGATTTGAATGAATAAATTGTGAATTCGGTTACATACCATTTGACGTGTGATATTCATTACATGTTGCAGTGAGAGTAAACGACTCGCAGCTTGTGATGCTCTCAGAAAAAGCCAATTATGATCATTCATTGAGTGGATATTTGCACAAACGAACTGCTGACTCAACCAAGTGGCAATTACGATGGTTCGTTTTATATCAGGTAAATGATATCTTATATCATTTTTATGTTAATTCATTCGAATTTTTAAATTCCATTTAAAACAAAAACTATTTTCTTTCGTTTTTTAAATAAATCAGTTTTTTAGACAAAGTGAATTTGTAGTAAAAGTGAATTTGTATACGCGTATACTTGTAACATATAAAGATTTTCAATTAATACTTTTGCACGATAATAAAATTTTCAGTTTTATATTTCATTTCATGCAAATTTGTTATTTCGACAACTCGTATAAAAAATTAAAATTTGTTTAATTCTTTTTTAAATCATTGCTTATTCTCATTATTATAAAAATTCACATAAAAACGATCAATTTTCTTTTATATTTTTTTTTAGCTTCAAACTAATTTAATTATGTATAGAAACAAAATAAAGAATTAAAATTATTGTATATTAAATAGGTTAGTATTTTAAAAAAAATACATTTTTTGTTTTTATTAGATGAAATTCTTCGTTATTTTTATAAATAGTTTTGTTTAATTTCTTATCTTGTAGTTTTATAATAGTTATATAATAGTTTTATAATAGTTTATAATAGTTTTATATATAGTTACTTGTTTATTGCAACAGGTTATGTTTACTTTACTAGAAATTTTTTTGCATCAGTCAAATTCTTTGTATTATCAGGAATTCTTTTTTATTTGTTTCAAAAAACGAATCGAAAGCTCTATTTCAGCAACTTATCCAAAAGTTTCTTCTGAAAACGTAATCAAGTTTACAGCGAAAAGTTTACGTGAAGCTTAGATTAATTTGCAATCTTTTGGAAAATTGTTCATGAAACTTGAAAAAAAGTTATGTTTTTATTTTATCTATGAAATAATTTTCATCTTTTATTTGTCAATATTCATTATTTTTATTACATAATTTTTTGCCATAGAGAACGATTTGATTTTAAAATATTAATTGTAAAATATTAATAATTTTGTATTTTTATTGATATGGTTGTATTTTTATTACAATAATAAATTCAAATGAAATTTTGTAATCTTTCATTATTTGAGAATTCAGTTCGATATTTAAGATTTTCAATATATTGAAATAGTGGTAGTTTATTGTTTAGTAGTCACTCTAGTTGAAACTAGAACAAAAAAGTAAAATTTAAATAATATGTAGATATTGAATGAAAAATTGATCGATAGAACTTGTAATGGAGTGAAACGAGAGTGAATAAGCGTGAGTACAGTAAACTAATCTGACACGCTATCAAAAAGAGAGCACCTCCACTTCAATAAAATTGTTCTGTAATTGTGTGCAGAAGTGTCTTCGGAAAATTATTTATAATTATTCTAAAAAATATTGACATACTCTAAAACATGATAATTTTTTAAAATTGGATTTAACTGATTTAAATTATTTTAAAATAATAAAAATAAAATAATAAACGCAAAAAAATTTAAAAAAAATTGTAATTGGTCAAAATTGTCAAAAAAATAAAAATTGCTCTTTACAACTTTTTTACAACTGAATCTGCAATGAAAATTTAAAAAACATATTTTGAATATTTATGTTAATTATATATTATACTGAGAATTTCACTAAAATCAATTTATGCAGAAACAAATTACAAATATTGAAAAATGCAAAAATATTAAAATTGTGAATTTAAAAATTTTTCACCAAAAATCGTGAAAAATTGCAATTTTTACTATTTTTAATTGTTTGTTCATAACAGTCGATTTCAATGACATTTTTAGTATATATATAACTATATATACACATAATATATACACATAAATCTAAATCAAAATATATTTTTTAAATTTTCATTAAACTGAAATAAAAAAATTGAAAAAATGATTTCACTATTTTTTTCGCAGTTTTGACAAATTGCAATCTTTTCAAGATTTTTTTATATGACATTTTCTAGTTTCTCAAAATAATTGAAATCATTAAGTTAAATTTTAAGAAAATTATCCTTTAAAGGATATATTAATATTTTGTAGTCATTATACATATTATAAAAATTATGTTTCTAATCATTCTAATTTATATTTTTTCTAATCAATCAATATAAGATTTAAAAAAATACATCTAAAAAAATTCATTCCTAATTCATAAATATAAAAATTTTCTTTATATCTTATAATTTTCAAAAACAGAATTATAGATTATATTTATACGAATAATAATATTCAATATTTTGATTACAATACAATATTTTGTTTATTTGTTATTCAAAAATAAATGAAATATTTTATTTTTTTATTTTTATATAATGTTTTATTTTAATGTAAAAAAAACAAAATATAAAATAACATTTTTTTATATATATTCCTATAGACATGATGATATATGATGATATAAACTATGATATACTATACATTCGAACATATACATATTTATGTTACAGAACTTATTATTCTATTATGAAAACGAAACCTGTTCGAGGCCCAGCGGTGTTATTTTGTTAGAGGGTTGTTACTGCGATCGTCTTATTACAGCCAAAGGCAAAGAGCCAGATAAACAGGTAAGAGAATTTATATATAGTAATATTATATATAATATTACTTTTAGTTGCAGTTTTTATATAGTATGAGGCTATATTATACATCTATACAGCTATACATCATATATATCTATATGGAAAATTGCTCATCAATATTTTATTAAATGTATCTTACTCATAAACAATTAATGGAACTATAAAAAATATGGTGAAATCCTTTGAATAATAATTTCTAACATGTTTAATAATTAATTAGTAATGAAAATAAATTTTTTTAACATAAATTTATCTTTCTAAGCGATTTAAATATTATAGGATATGATATAGTATATATATTATAATTTCATAAAACATTTGTTAATATTTATTTGACAATATATATGTTTTAATATAATAGAATGAAAATACTTTTTGATAATAATGACAGTTTTAAATTTAAATAAATTTAAATAAATAAACAGAAAAATTTACTAATGAAATAATATTATATATTATTATTAAGAATAATAATTTTTAAATTTTATAATTTTTTTATAAATAAAATAATATTAAGCTTAAAAATTAAAAATATATTATAGAAATAATAAATAAAAATATTTTAATTTTATAGATAATTATTATTAATTAATATTTTATAACGTTATTTCAAGATGTATAAAATTGAATTATAAAAAATAATAAAAAATAATTGATTATATAAACATTAAGAAATTTTACGTATTATTTATATTTTATATTAATATTTTAATGTCTAATAATTATAGCATCTCATTGCAATATTTGTTATCAATATAAAATAAGAATGCATGAATGAAATTCAAACAATTAATTAAAATAATAAAATTACAAAATCTTATATAAAAATTTATAAGCATATTTTGCAAATTTATTCTTAATAAAATGTGCAATATATTTCATAATGAATATAAAATCTACAAATTATCTATTTCGTTTCATTTTCCTGAAATAAGATATAATACAGAAGTCCACTGGTTAGTGAAGCGATAATTGAAACCGAGAAGTTACATTAAGTTAAGATTAGAGAAGTTGTTACTTTCTCGAATAGAATATTTATGAGTGCTATTTGAAAAAAGATAACTTGAAAGTTAAAAAAATAAAATTAATTAGATTTGTTTTGATCAACGATATAATAATTCATTAATAATGAATTACTATAATAGATATATACATATAACAAAAAATAAAATTTTTTAATTTTTATATTAGATTTATAAATATACATATTTATTATATGTAATAATATAGAATAACAATGATAGATTTAATGAAGTCGGAAAAAAAAGATATAGAAAAAATATTAAATTTTTATTTTTCTTTTTAATATATAATTAATAATATAAAAAATATAATTTAAAATAAAAGATATATTATATATAAAATATATACATATATTATATTATATATCATATTATATATTATATGTGTAATATGTACATATATTATC
>NW_006264013.1:117005-122932 GCF_000469605.1 Apis dorsata
TTTAATTATATTTATTATTAATTATAATTTTTTATGCTAATTATTTATTTCTTGAATTCAATCTTTTTCGCTCTATATCAATAATATTAAAATTATATTGAAATATATTATAAAATTATATTATTATATATATAAGTTATATTATTAAAATTAATATTGAAATATAGTTCATTCTAGTACACAATTTATATTTTTATAATAAACATTTTATAATTTTAATTTATAATTAAACATTTGATAAAATAATATTCAAATCTACTGAAGTTCAAACTTTAATTGATATGAATATTATATTAACATTTAATTAATAAATGATACATTTCTTCAACAATATGTTTAGTCAATTATTTTTATATTTTCTTTCATTTATTAAAAATAATTTACTCTAATTTTTTTTTTAATTTAATTTTTAATTTTTTTTAATTTCTTTTTAATTTTCTGTAATTTATTATTTTTAAATAAATTCATAGATTCTGAGAAAAATGTTTTTAATACCTTGTTTTGTTTAAAAAATTAATATAAGGAATACATAAAAATATAGTAAGATAAGTTTGAATAAATATTGATCATAATAACAATTTTTATTCTTACAATTTAAAATATTCATATAATATCATGATGAAGAATTATTCAAAAATTTTGATTTTGTTAAAAATTTATCTATATATAAAATATAAAAACATAATAATATATAGAATATAAAATTTAAAATTTCAGGAAATTATAAGTTAGAAGGTAAAATTTCATTCCAAACAAAAAATTAATTTTTTAAACAAATTTTTCATTTTTAGTTTTTTAATATATAGAATATAATGGTTATATGAATTTTTTTAATAGAATATCATTTTAAAAAAGAAAAATCACGCTACAAATTTTAAAATATTCTGGTTTTTTTAAATATAATTCAATAATGATGCAATTAAGACAAAATTTTAAATTGCAGAATAAATAAGAATAAAATTTAAGAAAAAATTAAAAAAAATTTTGAAATAAATTATAATAATATATTATTATAATTATAATAAAATTCAAAATATAAATTCAAAATATAAAGAAATGCTGGAAATTTTGGAAATTGATTCTTAAAAATAGAATCTTCTCTTGATAAAAAAATTGCTCCATGAATAATCTATTATTTTTCATAAATTAAAAGTTTGAGTTAAGTGAATTTTTTTATAAGATAATATAGCTACGAAAATTATTAATATTTATTATAATTTACAATATATAAGAAATTTGTTTTTTTATACTTTTTTTTTAAAATACAGATCATATTGATGATAATTTTGTTGATCTTTTGAAATTAATAAATCAATATATCAGCTATTATTATTATCATTATTCTTTAAAAATGGCCCATTTCATTTACTCTATCAAGATTAAGTATTATGAAACAAATTATATTCTAAATGAAATGCCTTTTTGAAAACTTGTAAAAATAAAACTTTAAAACGCAAAACTTTAAAACCATATCCATTTTCTTTTGTTTCCATTTTAATATAATTTTTATATAATTTCTATTGAGTTTAAATTTATATATGAAAATAATATATAATTATTTAAAATCAATTACAAAAATATTTATATATTATATGAAAATCCGAAAATATTGATTTTATTTGTATGTATACAAAATTTGTATATATATAAAGCTTAATGATATGTATAGAATAATTTTTTTTTTTTGACAGAAAATTTTTTTGACAGAGTGAGATCAATTCTCAAAAATTTTAATATTTTTTTAATTTTGGATATAAACTTATCTAGGACTATTTTTCACAATAATATTTTTCATTTCATAATAAATGAAATAAAAAATTTTATAATTTAAAAATTTTATAATTTAAAATTTTACCTTATTTTATAAAAGTTAAAAAATAATTAATTTAAAACAATGAAAAAATATTGAAACTTCAAACATTCATTTTATCTGATATTTCGCTAAAATAAATTACTATAAATATATATAATCTATTAACTATAATATATTAATATTAATATATTAACTATATATAATATATAATATATTAACTATAAATATTATCTACTTATAAAATTTCGTTTTAATTTTTAAGATACTTACAAGAACTTATCGATACATTAAATTTTATCTCACGTGACTCCATTTTAATCTAATCCAAACATATATAAATAAAAATTCAATAAAAGATAATTTAAGATAAAATTTGTTTTATGCTTTATGAATTTAATTAGATTAAATTAAAATGGCACAATAGAAAAATTTATTTATTTAATGTATGTCTATTGTAATTAAAAGATTAAAAATTTTATGTTTTAATTATTTAATTATTAGTTTAAATTAATAACTATAAAAATACTAAATAACAAAAAACGCATATTTATATATTTTTATAAATGAACATGTATAAACACATATAAAAATGGAATTATATAGTGTTTATTATCCTTCGAATATTTCAGAATATAAAATCGAACTGTAATTGGAAAAAGATATTAAAAATCTTATTCTTTATAACATATTCAGAATATTGATAACATATTTCAAAATTATCGAAATTGATATAGATAAATAAATATTATGATAGAAAATTGTTAAATAACCAAAATTTTATTATATTTTTACATTATATAATTTATATGTTTTTAGATATTCTTTACTAGATACTCTTGCTCTCTTACTTTTTTGAAGAAGAAAATTATATGCTTTTATCTTTTTTTTGCTTTATTACATGAAACTATATATTAATATAATGTTATCTTTCTTCTTTTTTTGAATGCAATATTGTTTTCTTATTTTATGCTTTAACATAATATCTATCTTTTTTATTTGCTTCTTATTGATAATTTGTTCTTTTTGTCTTTCTTCGAATACTAATACTTTTCTTTTATCTTCTTTGTCCAATTTAAACAATCTTTATTATTTCTTTTCTTCAATAAAAATAAATCTAAAAAGAATATTGATAGAAAACCCTGACTGATTAATATGTATATTTACTTTATACATAAATGAACAATCCAATTATCATACTTCTTTCAATTACCAAACAAGTAATTAATTTTTTAAAAATTAAAAAAATAAACATAAAGTAATTAAATTATTATATTTTTAGTATATACTATAAATCTTTATTTAAATGTAATTAAATAATTATAGATATTGAAAAAAAAAATCTTTTTTTCAAATTATGGAAAATATTTATTAAAAATATTAATCGGAACAGTATAATTTATTCATTTTCGTTATACTAAGAAACAAATTAATCAAAGTTTTATAAAATTTTAATGTATTTTATCTTGATTTTTTTTATATTATGAATAAAAAATTATAAATATTAAAAGCAAAAAATTTCTATATTATAAAAAATCAAAAATAAATAATTAAAATCACAATTTTTTTTCGGTAAAAAATTAAACCTAAAATTAGATAATTAAGTCATTAAATAAATTAAATTCTTACATATCTCATGCTATAATTAAATAGTGATTGTAATTGATCAGTAGTCCATTATCGTATAGTAAATAATATAACTTAATAAATTTTAATGAATTTCAAGAATTAAAAATAAATTTTAATATTAAATTTTCGTAGTTAATTATTAATTTTCTATTAAATTTGCTTATATAGATATAAAAATAATGAAAAGAATTAATAGTATTTAATTAAATACTATACAATATACATAATGTAACAAAAATTTTATTTTATATTTTAATTAGTATTTTTTAGAATTTATTATTTTTTAAAAACTTTTTTAGTGAAAAAAAAAGAATTAAAAATTTTACTAAATTATTAAAATATTTGTTACATAAACTGTTTATTTTCTTTATATTTTGAATTAACGACATTTGATTTGTTTATAAAATAAATAAAAAAATCAGCATTTATATATTAAAAAATATATAATCTTATATTAAATATATAATTATATTTAACATATTCATATATCAATATTGTATTTACGATGTTTGTGTCCTATAAAAACAATTCCTAAATTAATATATATTTTTACAATTATAATAAAACAATAAACATAATTTTAGAATATACTTTTAAATGTTTTAACAAATGAAACATTTGTGTCTTAATGCTTTATATATAGTATTTATAGATCATCGGATTAGCAAAAAGAATTGCAAATACAAGTGTATTCATATTTTCTTTTGTTGAAACATTAGCATTATGTAAGTGCTTTATAACACTTATTTCTGTCATAAAATTACAATGTGATTTGCAAAAAAAGCGTATCCTATTTTATATGTTAAATTGATTGATACGATTTGTTTTACGTGATTATTTTACATATCGTTTTTTATTGATTGAATTTATTTGACACGACATGTCGCGATATTGAAATTTCGAATGTGAACTGATCAGAACAGATATATTAGCAGTTTATGTGATTATATATAAAATAGAAAGGAATTCATTGTTAATTAAAAATTGGGAATCATTATTTATAAAAAAAACGTAACAATTGTTCGTTAATATCAATTTAAAATTTAAAAAAACTAAATAATATAATATTTATAATCTAATTAATATCAGCTAATAATATTGCAATGATATAATTATTACTGATATTTATATAAATTCTACATATTTTTATTTAATTTTTTATTTATTCAATTTATTCAATAAATAATTATATTTAACAATAATAATAAATAATTATAATTAAACAATTTTAACTGTATTATAAAATTATATTCATAAAAAATATTCATTTTTTTTTATCAAAAATAAATATTTAATCTATTTATTTTAATTTATAGAAAAATAAATGACGCATAATTTGTCTAATTATCGAAAATTGTGTGTAAAGTATTAATGTATTAATTAATGTATAAATCCATCTATAAATTTTTTTGATAATTACTCGACCATTAAATATTTTTAAAATGCTTTGTACAGTTTTTTCATATTGAAAAAAAATTATAAATCATTTAGTAAATAATTTTATTTAATGAAATATAATTTATAAAATATATTATATTTTTATTATTTTATCAAAACATAATATTGTTTTCATCGTATTACTAAAAAGATCAAATTTTAATGAAAATTTAAATTAAATATTCAGAATATTATATATTATATATCGAAAAATTCAAATATTTGATTTAAATTTAACAATAATTTTAAAAAAATTTTTTCAATAAATTAAAATATATTAATTAATACAAAAGTAAATTCAAATATATTAAATAATGTAAAAATTATTTCATTTACGGAATTTCTTTATAATTTACAAATCTGTTCTGATTGTCAATCATTACAATAATGAAGTAATCAAGTTTCTAAAATAATATTCTTAAAATCCAATAGTTATTTAATTTATTTTAATTTATGATAATAATTAGGAGACTTTTTACTGCTCTTTGATACAATAGCAAATTCGTATTTCAAAAAATGGAATATTAAAATAACAACTTTCATTATACATGTATATTTTAACATTTTTTGCTTTAATTATTCGAGATCGAAAAATAAATTAATCTTCAATTCAGTACCAAAGTGAAAATAGTTTGAAAAGTATAAATTTTCATACATATTTATTATATTTCAAGTTTGAAATACTTTTATATACTATATTTCCTTTTTATTTAACTTGATTTGTTTTTGTGAATTATTGATTTTTTAATATTATTTTTAATAAATATAAAAAATATATATAATATTTAAATATAAGATAGTAAAATATTAAAAAATTATTCATTTCATTAAATATAAGATTCATTTTTTCAATTTCTATTATGCACATATAGTAATATATATAGATAGCAAAAATGTTTAATTTAAATATGATATAAGATAAATTATATACAAGAATAAAATTTTATATCATATTATAATATTAATTTATTATAATATAATTAATATTAACATAACTTATATATATAATATATATACAATATACATAATTAATATATATAATAATATATAT
>NW_006264013.1:123180-134175 GCF_000469605.1 Apis dorsata
TGAGGAAATTCGTAAAAAGATTCAAGATGACTTAAAAAAACAAAATAAAATTTTTTCATATGAATTTTTTTTATTAGTTTTTTAACTAAATCAAATTTGAAAATTTTTCAAATAATGAAATTATTTAATTGAATATAAATGAGATATCAATAAGTAATGTACATGTGAAAATAAGTAGAAAATATAGAATAAAATTTTATCGTTTCATTTTTTTTTTTTTTTGAGAAAATTGAAATTGAACATATATAATCATATAATAGGTGAATTTATAATAGGTGAATTTTCAAATTCGATTTTCTTGAAAATTTTTTAAATGAAAAAAAATTTTTTTTTATTGTAATATTTGGAATAATCTTTTATCAACAGTTTATTTATATCCTATAGGAAATTTCTCTTATATTTTCAAACTTGATTTATTTGAAAGCGAAACTTTTCATGCAATTTTATTATTCTTGATTTTCGTTTTATTTTGAATCATAAAATTTCCTTAACTTTATTTATACTATGAATTTTAAATTATTCTAATAAAGATATAGATTTAATTTAATAATATTAAATTTTTGTATGATATATATAATGAAATTATTTAAATTAGAAATAACTATTTTTTTATTTACACTTGACATTGTATATATCAAAAATATAAGAATATGATCTTTTAAGTATTCTAAATATAAAATACTACTTTTCAATACTATTTTTTACCATATTTTATCATTACATATTACTATGTTATATTACTATACTATATTGTTATTGTATTATATTTTATAAATAATTAAGATATATCATTATAGAGACAATGTATTTAAAAACACAAAATTTCTATAATATAACATTGTATAAATAGCATATTTATTTGTCAAAATTTGATATCGAATATTGTTTTGAATGTATGGCTGGATATTTTTATAACCAAATATAAAGTATTAGATTTTTATAATTTATAAATACAAATTATAATTTATAATTTAATTATAATTTAATTATAATTTATAAATTATAGATATTATAGACAAATTAATATTATAATTGTTTTAGCAAGTATTTGCTATAAGAAAAATTATAAAAAATATTTTTTTCAATATTTCAATATGATAAAGGAATAAATGAAATATTCAAAATATATAATAAAATTTAAAAAATGATTCTCAAAGTGAACATGAAAATTATTCGTGACCACATTTTCTTCACGATGAGTGGATTATATTACTGTGATTATAAATGCGGACACGTGTCTATAAACTGAATTCCTCATTATGTCAATAAGTGATCGTATTTGACAATGAGAGTACGATGCTTAATTACAAAAAAACTATCTATTATCATATCCGGCAGTCAGAATATCTATTTATAATGAGACTCTTTTTCATGTGAGACTTGTGTCCTCAGAAAATCTCTTTTTAGTTCAATTGAGAGTTTCCCGGTAGGATATGATAACCAATAATATCGTGATCAATGCCTGATTCGCGGCATCCCCAAATTAGAGAAAAATTTTTTGAATTAAAATGATGTTTATTGATGCTGAGTCAGCCGTGTCTGGAGAATGCCATTTTGGGATCGGATTTTGCTCTAACCAGGCTGAAGTGTGTCAAAAATATACAATTAAACTCTATATATACAATATACTAAATATATAAAATAAAACTAAACTCTTCTCAAAAATGGCAATCTTCTTAAATAACATCATCCTTTGTTTAGGCTTAATAATAAAGATCGGCGATAATAATAGAAAAGGATTTCCACACGAAAAATTTCTCCGAATAAGTTGTTTCTAAATCTCGCAAGTAATAAATGTTCACGAACAAAAATAAATATGTAAAAATGTCCATTAGAACTTATTTTTTTTTTATTATTTTATATTTATATTATATTTTTTATATTTTATATTATTATTTTATTTTAAGTTATAAGAAATTATAAGGAATTAATTCTAATAATCTATTGATATTATTCGGTTACATTACATTTCATTTCATATTTATTTTATTTTATATAATATAAATTTAATATTATTATTAATATTATTATTAATATTATTAATATAAATTTAATATTATTATAACTTAATATTATTATAATATTACTTATAACCAACTTAAATTACTAAACCTTACCAACTTAAATAAATAAACCTGAATCAACATTTTTATATACGAATTTATAATCATTTTCATTTTTAAAATCAATTTTCGAAAAAGTTTTACTAATAATTAATATTAATAATTAATATAGTATTTGATAGTATTTGATTGGTCATCATAAAAATGTATCTATTCATTTGATTTAAAGAAACTGTAGTGGTTATTTGATCATGTATTTTCATTGCTAATGATATATTTGTTGCAACTAAATGAATACAAATTTATATATTATTTATATTTATATTATTAAAGTTCAATTAAGTATAATTTTGAATATTATAAATAAAAGAATGCCTTAACTGAATATTATTGCTCGAAGAATTATCTATAGTTGTAGGATTGTGTTGTAAGCTTTGAATAACTAATGATGATTGATTTTAACTATTTGCGGCTGATTAATGACTAATTAAATTCTGAATTTCTGACTGTGATCTGACTGATTTTCGTGGCGACTAATTACGATCTTTCTGACGTCTAATTGCAATTCTGAATCTCTAAACTTTATCTCGATTCTATAATAATTGTGATCTGATCTCTATTTAAATTCTAATTATGATGGAAAAATTATCTAATTTTCTCTCTCCAATAATTAACTTTGATGAAAATGTAATCTAAGAAAGAGTAATCTAAAAAAGAATCAATAGTCGCGTTGGTTTCCAATAATGAATTTTCGCGTCACAATTTCCACAGCACATGGAAATCAGAATCTTTGCATCTGCTTTTATGGTCCATCGCAAGTACAAAGTGATCATTGTTGTTATATCTGAATTACGAAACTGCTATTGAGAATTTGGAAAAATATAAGGAAACTATATTAAGGAAAACTTAACTATATTTACTTTCTTGTAAATTATTGCTAAAACCTAAATTTGACTTAAATTTTGAAACTATTCAAAAAGGAATTTAAGCTATTTAATTGTTTCAGACTGGTTTTTGTTCTAACATATATAGAATATCAATATATTCATAGAACATCTTTAAAAAATCAATTCAAAACAAACGAAAAAATTAATATGTAAAAATGTTAGTTAAGATTTATTTATTAGTTTTAAGCATTGAAGTTCACATTAAAAAAATAGAATGAAGTCTTATCTCTGTTGTTATATTATTATTGCACTTTATTTCTAGTTTGCTTTATTTAATGCAAATTTAAATTACTTATAATTCAAAAATAAATCTTAATTAATATTTTTATATATCAATTTTTGGGTTTGTTTTGGACTCTAGAGTGATTCTTCTAAAAATATTTCATGAATATATTAACATTGTGTAATTTTTTTGAGCACAATCATTTTCAATAATGTGATCGCTATACTGATCATTAATAATGAAAAATAAAATTTCATATAAAAAATAAAAAACTTCTGTTTTTTTATTCACTTTAAGTATAATTTACTGAATATAAATTATTATATTTTTTGATAAATTAATATTGAGTTAATATTGAATAATAATGAGATATTGTTATTATTATTCAATCTAACTAACGAAAAATTTCTGTTAATCTATTGAACTTTTTATATTTTTCATCACAATAACAAACAAGTTGCATTTTCTTCCTTCAATAAATAACATTTCAATCTTTGTACAAACAAGTTTCGAACATTAATCATCTCGACTGAATTTCGACGCAAATATTTGCAAATGAATCAATTCTCCATATGTGCCAGATTTATCTTAAGATATTAATCAATATTGCGAGTGATAATTACATTTACTATTTATTTTTAAATTAAATATTAATATTATAACAATATATTTCGCAACAGCGAATTCGATTTTGTCTTTTTTATTTATATAACGGAATATTTTCTTATTGATTTATATGATTCTGGATAATTTTTATATATGTATATTTCGAAATATTATGATGTAAAGGAAAATTATAAATTAATGCCCAAATTTTTACTTTAATATTATAATTTTACATAATAAAAATAATATAAATAATATATTTATAATTTGCATGAGAAATGGAATTTGGGAAAAATAAAAATGTGTGTATTTGAACAATCATAAAATGTATTTTAACGATATCAATAGTATGAGAAACGATGCAATGAAAATGTGAAAGATTGAGAAAGGATATGAAAATTACTACGGAGATGAAAGTAATTCTGAATGTACATAGAGTTATAAAATGAGATGAAAGATAGAATGAGATGATGAACGTTGTAAAATACAAATGAAGTAGAATATCGTGTATAATGTTGTACGCATATAATTATTTTCATAAAGTTTGCAAATAATTAAATACAAATCAAAATAGTAATTTAATTAAAGATATTAATAATTAAAATTTCATCTACAAATTATTAATCAAATATCATATTATGTTACGAAATTATACAATGTTTTTTTTTAAACGAAATAAAAATCCATTTGTTAAACATATGGCAATATGTAAATATTTTTCTATACGAAAGTATTTACATATATTCAGAATGGTAATTTATTTCTTTGATGTCTTTGAAATTATGCAATCTAGAATTTTTGCTGATATAATAGGAATCATTTCTACAATTATTTGCAAAAGGTTATATTATTAAAATATTCATTTCTAAAGATTTTGATTTATTATTATTAATATTTTATTGTACAAATATGAATTGTAATATTATTATTTATGTAAACATAAACATTCACAAATTATTTTAATTATGAATATTTAATTTACATTAAAATTTACATAAAATCATTAATAGTATCTCTTCAAAAGAAGAATTCGAATATAAATAAATATATAAAAATAATATGTTTAAAAATAATAAAATAAATAATAATAATTTGTATATAATACAATTTTTACATAAATAAATATATGACTATAATGGTATTATGGATATTCAATATGTTCAATGTTGGATAATGAACCATAAAATTATTATCTTAATTTATATATATGCAAAGGATTGATTCAACTAGGAATGTGATTTTAAATAAAATATATTACATTTATTGAAATATATATCTTTATTGAAATATATATAAAATTATTATATGATTTTATATAAATTTGATTTAAACAAATATAAATAATAATATTAAATTTTTAATAATATTAAAGATATAATATATATATATCATCTATAATAAAATATCATCAAATAAGAAGATATTAAAAATCATAATATTTATCACATTTTTTGTTATAAATTTATGTTATTATTTTCTTCTTCATTACGATAACTATCATTACGATCTCTTACACACATTTTTATTTATTTTTGCTTTTATTGAATACTTCAATTATTGTGTACAATGAGGTTGAAACTCAATTTTTCTTTTCTGATTCAACCATTAAAAAATTTATCTTTGTGAAAAAAAAAATTTGATAATGCGGAGAATGTAAGAAATAAAACGTAATTTGAATTATTGTAAATTTGATTTAAAAAAGAAATGAAAGAAATGATCTTTATTTTTGATGAAGAGATCTATATTTTTGATTCAAACGATTGTGAATAAAAAAATATAATTTTGGAGAAAATTTATTACTATATATTTTATGAAAATATATAAGTAAAATTGGCTGGAAAAAATCTGTGTCTATATTAATATTTCATGATAAATTCTTTTTTTATCTTTTGAAACGCATATTCCAAATAGATAATTTGGAAAAAATTAAGAAAAGAGAAAATAAAGTAAAAAGAATAGTAAATGTTTTTAAGACATTTTTTATATAATGCTTGCATATAATACTTGATCAAATCTAGATAATTCAATGACCTAAAAAAATATCAAAAATATAAATCAAGCGCAATATTTTATCGATTAGATAGAGTCCCCCAAAGAGTTAAGTTCTTAAAACTTCATGCGTCTTCAAATGATGTATTTGATCAATATTTGATTTATTATACCAGAATTGCGTAATCTTCGTTAAATTGTTCAAAATAACATAAAACAAATATAACATGCACATTATTATTGTAAATTATCAGCAATTTTTTTTCTACTTTCTTTATACACTTGTTGTAGTAAATTTATTGCACTATATTTTAGTCTTAATAAAGCTCATGTTTAATCCTTCTTTTTTTTTTCCAAATTATCATGATTAATAAATTTTTATCATTATTGAAGAATAATATTATATATATATTAAAAAAATATATATATAATAAAAAATTGTACAAATATAATACAAATATAAGTGTACGAATATTAAGAAAGAAATACACAATGTCATTTAAAAAAATACTTTTTTTAATACATATATTTTATTTATTTTTCATTTTTTTATTCGTAATATTCTTTATTCGACTACTAAAAATATCTATTACAATACATATGCATACACATATATCTTTTTTAATATCCCTAGAATCGTCTGTTAAATATTTCAGCTGAACTTAATTTTTGATTTAATCTCAGAGCATACGAAAGAATTTTCTTTGCACGAAAGGCTTTAAAAAACTTCCTTTCAAACAAAAGAATCGTATCTTCTATTAAGAAATCAATTCTAGCCTTGATTTGAAGAGTTTATAAAACAATGACTACAACGAACATCATCGTTCTTATGTCGAAGTATTCATCTTGCAGCATAACATTGTTTGGAAGCAACCATTGTTTCCGTTTTACTTAGCTTCGAAGAAACAATCCCCTTCTTATTATGTCTGCGATACAATTAAAATGGATATTGCATGTAATGAATATTCAATTGTGAAGTCATGAAACAGAGAAATATAATGATTTATAGTTTTATTATTAAAATTTTTATTTTCATTTCGTAGAAAGAATTGCTGAATATTGATTTTATAATACTTTTCTTAAAATTTGAATTTAATCTATGTACTTTTATTTACTTAATTTAAAATTTATTTATTTATTTTTTTTATTATGAATAGTATCAATTATTAGATTATTAAAATTGTCTTAGAAAATGTTTTTTGTGTGTTACTTTATAATATTTTATTAAAATATTTAACTATTTTTTTCAATAGATTTCACAATTAAGTAATTTGTATTTTATACTTTTTACATTTTGGAGTTGATTTTTTTATTAAAGATATGATATGATTTTGTTGAATATTGAATTTGAATATGGCTAATTACCACACAATTATATACCTTTCTGAATCGTTTGACATACGTCTTGTAATTTTTAAAATAGTCCTTATCTATGTTATAATAATAATGCTATTATTAAATATGTTTCTCATTGTAAATTTATTATTAATTTCTTTTTAGTTATTTTAGTGTATCAAATTCAATTCATTGTATTATATATATGTTCTCAGTTATTGAAAATATTTTTTAAGCGGAATTTTCCAGCGATCTGCTAAATAATAAATTAAAAATAATCTGTTAATATTTTTAGTTCCAGTTATTTCTACATATAATTAAATTACAGAAATTCATATAATTTTAATTTTTTTTTTTTGAAATTTGAAATTGTTCTCTAATATATTTTTATGATCTGTGAATACTATGAATTTTACTATATATATTGTAATATAACATGACATTGCTTATTGCACTTTTTGAATCAATGAATATAATAATTTGCTTATTATTAGAATTTTGGATATGATTTGAAAAATTTGATTGATATATAATTGATACAATAATTTATATATGATTGATATTGTATATAATTTAACTGAAATAATTGATGTTTCATTTAATTTCATTTTTAATCAATGCTGAATAATGATAAAATTCTATGCTTGAGAATAGATTTTAAATCATCTGTATAAAATCTGTAAATATGTATAAAATTCTTATGATTTTCGACGATATTATAATTATCGATAAGTTTTGAAACTAATATTGATTTTTGAATTTAGTGTTAAACTTGTCTATTTCGATTCTCATTTAAAATTTTCTTAGAACTATAATTTTAAATTTAATTTGCATATTGATTTGCATTTGGTTTATTTAATTTACGTTCAAACAATTGAGTTTTTCTCTAATTGAGTTTTTTTCTGATTAAGTTTTTCTATAAAGTGTACTGGTACTGTAATTGGCGAAAATATTTAAATATGTATTCTTCGATCATAGCAATTTTTATTGTTTGATTATTGTTAAATTTCTTTTTTAGTAATTGTTTACTTCTTAGGATAGAATCTTAAAAATAGGAAATAATTCATTATAATTCTTAATATTATATTATGCATTGAATATAATTTTTTAGATTATTGATTCATAATCTATGTTCTGACGATAGATCTATATACATTTATTAATATTTTGTTATCTGCTCTTCACTATTTTTAATATGTTTAAACATATATTCTTTTCTGAATCCATAATATATAAATATCATATAGTTTGCTATCCCATATCATACTTAAGATTTTATATAATTCAATTGTTCAAATTTCAAATTCCTGAGATAGAATTTTGGTAGTTTTATGGTTTTTTGAAAAAGATTATACATATTTAGTGTATAATTTTTTCTTTCTAAAAATTTCAAACTTGATTCTATTTTTGTAGTTTATTATATTTGATGTAAGATATATTTTTGAGTTTTTTTTCATGTATAAAATTATTAAATCATTAGCAATCAAATAGTTTTAATTGGATTTATTATCATTGACTTTATTTATCGATTAAAAATAAGATTTAGTACAGAGTCTTATAAAATTCTTTTCAATAATTAATTAGATTCAACAATTAGATTCCAAAAAGAAATTTATTTTTATTTCTTATTATTTAATCTTATTATTTAATAATTAAAAAATTAATATTATTTAATGATAATATTAATATAATATAAATTATTTTAATTTATTTAATTAATATTTCTTATTTTTTATCCACTTTATTTTTAAAAATTTTTTAATAAATTTTAACATTTTCATAGATGTTTAACTTTTTAGAATATTTATAATTCTTTTTCTACATATCATATTATATGTTTTCTTAAAATCTATATTTATTAATTTTTTATTTAAATATAAAATTTATTTATCATATGTTGAATTCATTGATATGTCTACATATATTTTTTTATTAATGAATCCATTATAGAATGAAGAGATCTAAAATTATTTTGATAGGATAATTTATTTTTCAAATTTTTATTTACATAATTTTTTTCATTAATTTGCATTAATTTTTGTTGATATGAATTGATAATTATAATTATGATATATATATATAATGATAATTATAAAGTTATAATTATAAAATTATATAATTATAAAATACAATTAATTATAATTATAAATCAATAAATAATTGATAATTAGTTAATTAGTTATATAAAAATTCTATCAAATTTTTTATAGATTTTGCAATTGATGTATTATTTTTCAATATTTGAATTTTTAATAAATAAATTGAATTTTTAATAAATATTTAATATTTAATATATAATATAAATATTTAATTTTTTTACTATTATATTATAATTATTAACTTCAGAATTGATATTTTTATATTTTTTTGAGTATATTTAATTAGTTCATATATTTTAAATTTTTCTTTATTGATTCTTTCATATTTTTTATAATGATACCATATATTGATTCTTTAAAGATTCTTTTTAAGATGATAATTTGTTATTTTGCTTTATAATAAAGATGAGTTTTTTAAGTATATTTGAAATGGGTTTTATATTGCAAGTTGATGTATTTGTTATGAAATGTTTGGTTAATCAATAAACGGTATTTTTTGTAGTCTATTTTTTTCAATTTCCATTGATTCATCATGGAATATTGGTATGAATTTCATTATGAGATAATTGGTATGAATTTCATTAAATAATATAAAGTGCTTACAATATAATTCTGGTGTTATTAATGCTTTTACCTTATATTTGAACTGTATATAGTTAAATTGATAGTATTAAACATTTGTCACGTTGTGGTTTAATTTAGAATCATTAACAGAAATGCTGATTTAATATCATTTTTTCTAAAATTCTCTCTATTATTAATTTTTTATGACTTTCAAAAAATATTGTGACAATTGAAATATTCTATTATTATGAACAGTTTCTTGTAATTTTCTTGTAATTCTTAAAATTGTTTAATTATTTAATTTTGTTTTGTTGATACTTATTTAGTTAGTTTGATACTTATTTATTATATAATCTATAATAAATATCTATAATACAATATAATATAATATATAATAAATATATAATATATACATATATGATAAATCTATAATCAAACAAATTTTATAATAAAAATATATATATTGTAAACATGAATGTTGAATATAGATTTATTTTAGTTGCTACTATTTTCATGTTAGATATATATATGAGATATATTTATTGTATATGAGTTTTTGATTAGTATAGTTATTTCAGCATTTGTATCTTAAAAGTTTAGAGATATATACATCATAGTTTTCATTATTTGTTGTGGTTTAATACATTAGTTCTCACATCTAATTTAATTGTTTTAATTAATATGTTTTTTCTTAAATGTTATTATATCATACTGTTTAAAATTTTAATATAAATTTCAAAAATATATTTTATAATTATTATTGAACTATGTTATTTATTTATTATGATGTATATTCAAATCAAAGAAAGCTAAAGTATTTTGATAATAAATTGATATAAAATAATCAAAAATAAATATAATTATTTATAAATAAATAATAATTTTATTATAAATAAATAATTATTTATAAATAAATATTGATATAAAATAAAATCCATGTAACATGCTGATATGTCACATGACAGCCAACGAAATAAAATTCATTTCTTGAAGGTATATTATTTTTCTAATCTAGTAATTGCAAATGAAATAAACGAAAAAAAAAAGCATTTAAATTCTATTGTAAAATTGTGCACGTTATCGTTTAAATTATTTAATAATTTCTTAAGAGTGTTTTGATTGATATTTATGCAGTTCTTTGTTTTTTTTTTTTTTTTTTTTTTTTTTTT
>NW_006264013.1:134347-139825 GCF_000469605.1 Apis dorsata
CATTATTTAATTTTTCTACTTATTGTGTGAATTTTGTTTTTTATACTTTTTTTTATTTAATTAAGAATGTACTTGATATGCTTATGATTTATTATATTATATTATATTATATTAAACAAAGCATAGTTTTATAATATTTTTTAATTCAGATTTAATTTATTAAAAAATTGATTGTATCCAATTTAATCAAAAGTTTAGTATAATAATTATTATATTTTTTACTGAATCGATTATTTCAACATTTTCGATTAATTCGAATATTAACATTTATAACGTTAATTTGTTTTTCTTTTTTTTTATTAATATTTATTAGTTAATATTATAGTATTTATGCTAGAATTATGTTATTAATTTATATCTATTCTTGATATCATAAGAAGATTGTTATTTTCTTCTTAATCATTGGATTTTTGGATAGATTTGGATAGATTATTTATAAAATGCATTCTCTTATTGCCTATATTTATCATTTGAATGTTATTTCTGTTTACAGTTTTATGATGAATGAGAATTCTTTGTTACATAAAAGAATTTATTTATTTTGTTTCTAGATTTATAGTAACTATGTTTATGTTAATTATTATAATATATTTTTATTACATGTTTTTTTCTAACACATAAAATATTTTTTTTGACATAAATATATCATACTGTGTTATCATAATTAAAAAGAATATTCTTATAAATAGCCAATTGAAGTTTAATGACGTGATTCGAATGGCAAATATAAAATTTTAATTTCGAATATTTATTAATTTTCAAGATATTAATAAGAATTTTTCAATACTATACATTCAATACTATTTATATAAATATTACTAACATATTGAATATTATTTAGACATTACTAATACAATTATTTTCGTTATAATAGTTGTTTTCAGCAACTATCGAATAGTCAATAACAAAATAGTGATATCGACTTTAATATCTATAAAATATCTTACTTACAATCCATCAATTTATTTAAATATATCATCAAAACAATAAATTAGTATTTATCATATTTAGAATTAATATCCATATTCCGGAACTTGTTCATATTTGCGGAATGAAAAAAAAAACAATAAAATATAAAACAATTTTTGGATGATCGATATTATAATAATCGAAATTATAATAATAATATAAATCTTATACTTTTTATCTATTATTATATTTTTGCTCATTAATTTCGAACGCTCAAAGGCTTTATATTTTATTTTTATATTTCGCGAATTTGGAATGATCAAATTTGTTGTAGGTAAATATTGAATATAGTAAATATTAGTTTACATTTACAATATATTTTACATTTACAATATATTTTAGAATGTAAATAGTGCTATAATAGTGCATAATGTGTACTAACAAACATAGATGGAATACTTGTAAATAGTGAAGCCAATATTGATATTATATCATTGATTACTTGAAAATTAACTATAACAACTATTATGATAGCTATATGACATTGATTAATACAACAAAGATGACTGTATTAGTAATGTCTGTATAAAATAATAATATTTCAGAAATTAATACATATTCGAAGTTAAGATTTTATATTCAATGTTCTCTTTCCTTCTTTAAAATTTCGATTCATTATGATGATTGAATTATATTGCATTCATTTTTTCTTGTATTGATAGCATTTAATAGTATAAGCATTCATAAACAAAGAAATACTCATATATAATATATATTATAAACGATATTATTTAAATTTGTTCAATGAACATTAATATAAGCATAGATGATTTAAAGACTCGATATAATTTTATATTTAGTTTTATATTTCTAATTTTATAATAATTTTAATATTGCTAATGATAATAAACGAATAATATGTATAATGTTATGTTATGTAATATATAATATATATAATATATAATAATATATAATATATATATTATATATATTATATAATGTTATATAAATAAATATGTAAAATAATGTGTAATAATATGTAAAAATTTTTTAATATTCATCTGGAACTTAGAATTTGTGGAATTTATTTTTATAGTAATAAAGTTTATATTGTAAAAAAATTGTAACAATGTTTGATATAAATTGCTTATAAATAAGTTTATTATTAATCAAAATATAAAGTTTACAACTCTATTAGTAAGAGATTTTTTAATTCTTATCCGTAATTAATATCATTATATAAATTAAAATAATCAATATTTGATATATGCAATATTTGATCATATATAATAAATGTCAAATACAATAGTTTTTCAAATTTCCTGATTCTAAAAAGAGAATTTTAAAATTAATATGAAATTTAAGAAATAAATAATATACAGGAAGCAAAATAAATTAGAATTTTGTTTATAAATATTTATTATATTTATTATACATATATATATATATATATATCACTATATATTTATTATATAATATACATATATTTAAAGTGAGTAATTCTCTAATAATTTCTCTAATAATTGTAATTATAATTCTAATTTACTTGTATATTATATTAAAATAATAAAAATTATTTGATATATATTATATATTTATGTGGACATACGATATAATAATTATATTTTTTTATAATTCGTTTTTTATCTAAATATAAAGATTAATTATTTTTTGTTTGACAATTTTTTTATACAAATAATTTAAATAAGAAGTTTAAATATAACTTTATTATAAATTAATCTTAAATAAAATCATATAAAAATTTAATAATCATAGTATCATAATTATAAACATCATAATTGTAAATTTTCCAATAATATATTCTGTTGCTAAGTTCAATGCACTTTTTCTTTAAATATTTAATAATGATTATTCAATTATGCTCTTGACTTTTTAAAATTGAAAGGTTATTAAATTTTGATTAGATATTTTATTTTTTATCTAATTATCTAATTATCAAGTTTTCAAATACCGCATGACGATCTATCAAGATTTTAGAGAGTGAAATCTTTTTTATTTCCGAATTGAATTTTTCCAAAGATTTTTTATATTATAAAAAAATGGAAAATTGAAGATAATTATTGTTTTATAAATTTAAATAATTCTATTGAATTTAAACAATTTTTTTCTATAGTTCGTTTTATAATGAGTTTATAAAAAAAAGTTTTTTTTTAACAATTTTTACAAAGTTGATTTATAATTTCTTTTTATTTCATAGTATTTTGAATAAAAAATTGCTAATTATATAATGCTATAATAAAAGATTGCTAATTATTTTGTATATAAGCTTATATTGTATATAAGCTTTATATATTTATTGTATGCTTAGTGTATGTCTAGTATATTTAATATATTTTAATGCGATAATATGAAAGAATAATAATAAGAAGGTAATATTTACTTATTGCTAAATATATTAATATATAGATTAATTAAAATAATATGTAACATAATATATATTAATCATAATAATAAATACATATTAAATTAAACATTAATTACAATAAACATACTGAGTATACATTAAACTCACAGCAAATATTTATGTATATAAGTAAATATAAACACAAACAAATCAAACAATTCTTCATGTTATATATTAAATTATTCTATTGCTGATGATTAATGATTCATTTTTTATTCCAAATGTGATAAAATGGCGATAAAAATTAGTATATCAATTTTTAGATTATTGTAAAAAAAAGCTTCTATTTTTCTTTCTAATTTCATATAAAAATTTAAGTTGCAAAAAGAATTTTTTAAATTAACTTGTTTATAATTTATATATAAATTTTATATAAATATTGTTTATAATTTATAGAAAAGTTTCAATTTTAAATAAAGTTTTAATTTTTTAATATAAAAAATTATAACATATCCTGAAATATTTTCAAGAAAAATGTAATTCATTTTTAAATAAATCTTAATAAATTGCTATATGATATTTTATTACGAAATATATCAAATCGATTATTCTTCGATCAAAATTTTTTGAATGAATATGATATTTTTTATGTTGAATGAATATAAAATTCATCTAATATCTAAAATACAAATATATTTTAAATATTTAATGCTCAGTTTGTTTGTTTTAAACAATTGTCGTATACTTTGGGAAATGCTACGAGGATTCATAAATATTAATCGTCAATTCTCTCTTTTTGAGAATATACATATATATATACAATATAATAAAATCGCGAGAATGGATTTGCATGAGGAATATTTTTATGAGTTTATTAAAGTGAACATAAGCATATTTAATATAAAACTTTAAACGTTAAATAAAATTTACTCATATTACTTAATTATCCAATGAAAAATAATTATCAATTTTTTATACATAATTTATATATATTTATATTTATAATTATATACTTATAATTTTGAATAAATTACTATATTTTAATTGTTCTTTTAAATAACTAGTAGTTCCGGATATTTGAATAATTTTTTATCTTTTATCTTTTTATAACAAATTTGAATTATATATGAATATGTGTCATAAACATAACTGAGAATCCTCTGTTACAATATAGAATTTTCAATTTAAAAATCTAATTATATATGCGATGCATTTTAAATGTATTTTAAATAATTCTTTTTAACAACAGTTTTATATTCAAATATCATTGTAATAATGTTTGCCATATCATAAATTGTTACGTGATAATGCAACTCTTTATAGGAAATTTCGTATCTATTTTTTAAGCGTAATTAATTAAAGATCTACTTGAAAGCAGTTTGTTTATAATATATAAGATTCGAGAAAAATGCATAAAAAAATTATGAAACAAAAATTTTATTTTTTTGACGCTACATGGTTTATATTTTCTTAAGCTTTTATAGAAAAGAGCTCTATTAGTAGCCTGTTTTTCATTTTATATATCAGATTTAAAATTTGCCGTTTATTATGCTATGTTCTGTTGAATTTCTTTTAGATTTTATAAATATATTGTAAATATATGATGAATTGAAATTAATTTTATCTTTGTTTATTGTGTTTTATTTGCTAAAAATCAAATTCACAATTGAATATTGGTCAAATTTAACAAACTAAATTTTCGCTTTCTTAATTATAAAAATCGAACTTCATTTTATTTTTCGATTCACAAATTTTTACGTGATAATGCAATAAAATAATCTTTGTAATAAATTTCGTATCTACTTTTTAAACGTAAATTAATTAAAGATCTACTTAAAAGCAGTTTGTATTAATTTGAATTTGATTTATTTAAAATCAAGTTGACTGTCTATAGTTTATTTATAAATCAGTTTATTTATATTAAATTAAATATAAAAAATTCACTTTATTAGAATTTATTTTATATTTATGATGTTTGATGATAATTAGAAGTAGTATGAAATTTACAAAAGTTGAATTTTGCAAAAATTTATTTGTAACAGTAACGAGTATTAAATTCTCTATTTAATTTATTAGTATTATTTCTGATTCAAATAAATATGATATAAATAAATATGAGTAAAGCAGAAAAAGTTTATTAATTGTCAGCAAATACATATTTCATTGGCAAGAAATTTGTTTTATCAAATTATATATATATATAT
>NW_006264013.1:140096-145725 GCF_000469605.1 Apis dorsata
ATATATATTATTATATATATTATATTAATATATATATTTTTCAATATATATATATATTTATTTATTTATTTATTTATTTATTATGTTTATTATATTATTATTTATTTGAATGTATTATTTTATTATCGATAAAAAAAATAATAATTTCGCTGACAAAGATTAAAATCTCTATATTTTTTCTTATTATGAAACAATAATCATATATAGAGATAATTCTTGAATAACGCGTACCTCAATTGATTTATAAAATTCTATTTTTAATAATTGTAAGAAAAATTATTTTTTTAAAATAATTTTTTAAAATAAAATTTTATACCATTTTTGCCTACCAAAATGTTCATAAAAGCTTTCATGGAAGATTTATATGTAAAAATTCATTTTAAAAGAAAAAACTTGCTGGTGTATACTATTTTCGATACATTTGGCAGGGAACATATTAACAACTTCTTGTTAACAGCGACTTCTTTTAAATTTAGATTATCAGTAAGATCAAAGATTTTCAATAACAAAATGCAGTTATTACATTTACACGATTCTTGATATGATTTTCACTTAATATGATTTTAAATAACATAATTACTTATATATGAAACTAATTAATTATATTATTTTAGGGTTACTTGTAGTATAATGTGTTATATATTCATGAGATATTTGAAGAACTACCTTTGATTTTAGAGATTGAACAAACAAAAATGGATATAAAATATAAAAATAGGTGAGTTTTATTTATTAAGTTATAAATAATTTAAGTTCTACTGATATTACAATGCCACATCTTATTTTTTCTTCGTTTCATTTAAAATAAATTTAAATTATTTATAACTTAACTCTATCTTCTAACTTAATCTCAACCATCAAATTTTATTTGTTTCGATCTCGAATCTTTAATGATATCAAACAATAATATTTTATATATATTAACAATATTATTCTTTTCGGTTTCTCAAATCTTTCCATTAATCTTGTAGAAAAAAATTGCAATAATAAAAATTTTTAACAAACTTTTATCCAATAAAAAATCGAATTTACTTTAATCTTTTTATTCATAGAATTTATTTGACTTCATAGAATTCTATTTATTATAATAACTTTAAAGTAATTTCGTAATCAGAAATCGAAATGAAATTGATTTTATGAAAATGTAAAATATTATTTTACATCTAAATATTTTTTTTAAATATTTACATTTTAATATTTTAAATATTTTTAAAATTAAAAAAAATTTTAAATATTTAATTTAATTTAACATATAATTTATAACCAATAACAATTATATATAATAGGTTTATTGCTTACATTAGGAATATTGATGAATAATGATGACTTTAATTTATGCATCAATGAGCATTATTTTCTGATCAATTTGATATACTTTGTCTTCATTGATTTTAATAAGTTTAAAATATGTTGTTAAAATCATCATTTTGAGCACTTTTTTTTCTTTATATATAATGTTTTAATTTTCAAATTATCACATAAAACTTTGATACTATACTATTCAACTAATTGTTTGTGATAACATCAATATACATTCATACCAGTATATGCATATAGTACTCATACCAGTACAGCATATACATTCTTTTACGGTATTTATATAGAATATTAAATATTCATAAAATCTATTAATATTCATCATATTCATAGAGGATATTTGATTTGAAAAATTGATTCTAGACATCAAAATAAACACAACTGATTGATATATAAAAACGCAAGATTTATTTATTAAGATTTATTATAATTATAAATTATAATTTTAAATACTTAAAATTTTCATAAAATGAGGCAGAAATATAGAATATTCTAATAATGAGATAGTATTATCTCAATATAACTCAGTCTCAGTTTGTTAAAATTAAAATTATTTAAATTATTCTTAATTTAATATATAAGTAAACTTCAATTGAAATTTTTATATTATTTTCGTTTTGTTCTCTAGAATTAACTTTTAAATATATTCTACAAATTTATTATATAATATAATATAGATTGTTAAAATAAAACTTTTTATTTAAAATTATAAATATATGAATAAATTTTTCTTGTAATATAAACAATCATCAAATTATTTTTATTTTGTTTAATAAAAAATTAATTTAAATATAGAAATATTAAACAGAAGATTTTATCTTAGATCTAGGTTATTTATTATTGAATTTATTGATTATTGAATTTATAAATTATAAATGGCTATTGTAGAGTGATCTGAATCAAGACGAAATTTTATTTTTTTTATTATATGAATATATTACATAAATATATTACATAAATTATATAAATGTATATTCATATATATTTATATTATAAAATGAGAAGTATATTATATAATATAGTTAAATATTAAATTATAATAAGCATAATAATTTGAAGTACAATGTATTAGTTCTTTTATTATCTGCAAACTTTTGTAATAATGTTTTAAAGTTATGCGACATTGATAACACATCAACAAGTAACTTATATTCAAATGCACTATTTGATTATTTTTTTAAAATACATACAATATAGACCACATTATTTAAGATATCTAAATATCTACAAAATATCATTTAATATAAAAGATTCATAATTTATAATTAGATATTTATTTATAGTTTTAATAGAAATATTTACAATTTTTTTTATATAAAATATTTAAAGATTGCGAGAAATACAATTCTAATCTTTATGAAATTATTAAAAAGATATATTTATATACATACATAAATATATGTAGATATACTTTAATTTTTATTTCATACAATGTTATAAAGTTTCATATTTTTGTATATAAGTTTAATAAGTTTCAATTGTATATTTATTCACGAGTAATAATTATTTTTATTTGTTCTTGCGTACTAATGCGCAATGCAAACGATACAAAGCACAGAGCATTGAAATCTCCTGTTTATCTAAAATTTACTGTAAGTATCTATTCTATGTTAATAGATGTCTATAGTAGATTTTAATGCCTTATGCTTTATGCTATTATGTTGTATTGATGTGCTTTTGCATTGCGTTAATACAGACGAAAATGATAATTATTTGTGAATACACACATATTCCCAAAATAATAATATATGTTTATAATTATTGGTATCTAAGACTAATGAAATATATTATAGATATATTATATGTATTGATGTATAGATTATAGATAATAAAATTCTAGATATTCCGTCCTTAATGTATATAATGTAAATAATATGAGTAAATGTAAATGATAAAGTAATAAAAAAACATCAAATACAATTTATATCTATAAATTTGATGTATTTAAATTTACATTTGTGAAAATAAATGAGACAAAATAATAGCATATGAAAATATTTATATATTATAGATTTTTTGTTTGAGAAAATAAATGTTATGTATTTTCGTATGTTAAATCTGAATTTGTAAAAAATTACATTCATATTATACAGAACTTTCTTATGAAATCAAATTTGATTTTTATCATTACAAGTTTCTTTTTTATCCAGGTATCGCTTAAGTTATTCCATTTTTAAGGCATAAAAATGAAACTTATTTTGTCAATATTTTTATTTTATCAATGTTTAAAGAATCGTAAGTATATATTTTTAATTTATAAAATTTCTATTTGAAGAAAATAAATCAGATTTTTCATGGAGAGATAAGAGATTTTCATTTCTACTTTTGTCATAAATTAAAAAATAACTTATGTGTCAATTAAAAAATAATCCTATAATAATAAATTAAATTTGATTTTTCAAAAGAAGGATAGTATTATATTATACAATTGAGAAGAATTAAAAAAAAAATTACTTTTTATAAAATATTTTGTATCAAAAAATATATTTATGATCTAAATTTGAAATAGACAATAATTAGAAATACACAAAAATACGTATGTAAAAATAAAAATCTATTAGTTCCAATGCATTCCTGAAACTATGGTATATAATAATAAAATTGATTATTAAAGTTCGCTGTTTTATTCTACAACGTTCAACAAAGTTCTATTCTAAAACAATCAAGAGTAAAATTTATATATTAATGAAAATTTACATTTATCACTGAATTCATAAGATTCTAAAATTCTATTCAATCTCTTCGAAGTTGCAAAATTCAAGAATTCGAAAAATTCTAAAATGTAAATGTAAATGATTTCTAATGTTTAAAGAATTTGGAGATTAAAAAGATTCTGAGATTTAAAAAATTCTAATGTTAAAAAAATTCTGATTTTGAAAAGATTCTCAATTTCTTGAATTTTACCAAAACACTTGTGTCCTTTAAAATTTCCTCCATGATCAAGATCGCGGGTGGGATATAGAAGCGGTTAATACGGTAAATCAGTTTTCTTAATTAAATGACATTTCTAATCCAAGGAAAATTCCCAGAACTAAGCTGAAGGAACATATGATCCATAGAGTCTGTTGTTTCCAACAAACTGATCCGCAAATGTCTATAACAACTCTTCTCAACAGGATAATTCTGACTGCCATTGAATTTTGCATAGTTGAAGAATGTCTCAAATCCCAAGACTACTCCGAAGTGTTTTCTAACAAATATACAATTCCAAGGGTTCTTCAAATTCTTCACTCAAAAATGGCATTATCATCGCAACATCACTCTACATCATCTGTTCAATGTCTTAACAAAATCTTTTTATTTTTAAACAAAAGAACTTCCTTGATATATTTTGTATGTTTAATATTATTTCCATATTATTTTGTATGGATAAAAACAAATCAGATTTATAAAAAAAAAAAATTAACTATATTTGAACTTTTTCTATATTATTAAGAAAATATTTTAGTAAAAACATTACGAAAACGAATATTACAAAAAATCGATACGAGATTAAAATTTCCAGAAAAAAATATATTTAAAAAAAAAAGAAGTGGAAATATATTATTATTAATAATGAAAAAATTTAATTTGGATGAATCCAATAGTTAAAATTATTATTGATCTAAAAAAATAAAGAAAAATCGTGTCATACAAAATTTCTAATATTTCAATAAAAATTTTCAAAGATTACAATCTATTTACAAAGTTTTTCTCACAAAACTAGCCATATTTGAAATTAAATCAACTCAACAATTATTACATAACTATTTGTTTATTTATTATTTATTATTTTTATTATTATATTATTATTTTATTATTTTATATTATATTATTATTTATTATTTTATTGTTTATTATTATTTATAATATATTAAAAAAGAATTATTTTTTAATAGGATAATTTTCTTATTGACGTACTTACTTTCAACAAAAAAACAGTTTAAAGAGTTTAAAATCAATTTATGATCATGATTAACTAAATCCCGACTAACTAAATCAATACCATTAAAAATATTTTATATTTTAATAAGAGAAATATATGATTAAGAGAGGCCGAAAATTAATAATTTTGCTGAAATTAATGAACGAATAAAATCATTTGATAAAAGAAATTAAACTTATTTAATAATGTTGATTTATTATAAGTAATTAAAAATAAAGAAAAATTTATTAATAAATGAATGGATATTAAAATTATATATTGAGTTTATATTTTTTTCATATAAAATTCAATTTAATTTTTCATATATAGTATATTATAACAATATATAAAAATATACCAATTTTTTCAATTTATTTCATTATTATAAAAATTATAAAAATATATATA
>NW_006264013.1:145777-149013 GCF_000469605.1 Apis dorsata
TGAATGTATAATTATTTTTCTGACTATTATATATATATATATTTATATATTAAAATAAAGTCATAATATTATATAATATCTATAATATATAAAAATTCAATCTATATAAAATCTTATAAATAGATTTATGAATCTATATTATTTAAGATAATATAAAATTCATTGTTTGTTTATAATAATTAAAAATATTATGTTAAAATCATTTATAGTTATCTAATTTGTTTTAAAACGAATGAATTTTCTTTTTTTTTTCATATTTAATCATATTTATCACTATTTTTACATCGTGTTATTTACATCATTTATTTACATCGTAATTTTTTTAATTATAAAAATTATTCAAATAATTTTGATCATTATGTGATTAATAAAATGTGCTATTTTAAAAGTTTGACAAATATTATAATTCTTGGATTCTTAATAGTTTTTATATTATTTATTAATTTTGTAACTTTACTTATAATTTTACGATTATGATAAAAATTTTATTTTGTAAATTGTTCATTTGCTTTATTTATTGATCAAAATGTTTTATAATTGGAATATTTATTTATTATGAAAACATGACATTTTCTATATTATATATTCGATTTAATTAATTTGTGCAAAGTACAGGATAGATTAAAATGTACGAGAATACTTTGATAAGTTAAGTTAATCTAACTTCAGGATTTTTATTCGAACTAAGAATATTATTAAATTGAATAATAGCTTTTTTGTTATTGCAGTATATAAATTCTTTATTATTTATCTTATCTTTATTATTTAAATTTTTAAAAGTGAGAAAAAATTGCTGCTGTTATTATTAATGTTTTTTATCTATTTTAATCATATATTCTAATAAGTAATAAATTTTCATAATAATTTTAATTACCTTCAAATATATGACAATCATAATTTTATCTTATTTGTTGATTTAAGTTTTGATTTTATCTAATATATTTTTTACTTATTTAATATACTTTTGCACTTAAATATTTTTAATTAATTTTTTAATTAAATTTTAATTATTTTTTAAATCTAATTAATTTTCATTTTGTTATAAAAATAATATCTTTAATAGAAAAATGATAGATAATGCGCCCAATGACAATTCAATCTTCAATTTTTTTATTGTTGGATGAAATTTAATTTTTATATCTAATGATTTTAAATTTAATGTTTTTCGAATTTATCATTGCTTGACAAATATCAGATTTTTGATTAAAATCGTTTTAATCTTTTAATATTGGAAGTATATGTTGAATTTCGTAATTCTATGCAGTATGTTTATATACATTTAAAAAAAATATTAGTTTTAAAATTGATTATTAGTTTTGATTTTAGTTCTAGTAATTAATATAATTTTATTATATTTTTATATTATTATATAATTTATTATATTTATTATATAATTTATTTCTATATTTTTCTTGCCAAATATAATTTCTCTATTTTCTTATAACTGAAGTGCATTTTATAAAATTTGATAAAAAATATTCTAAAAATAATCTACTGCAATATTGTTTTCATATTTATCACTAATAAATTTTCATTTTCAGTATCACTCATGGATTTATTTTCTAAAGAGATTGCTTTAATTGCAAAGATGGATTGAGAAGTTATAATATATTTGCTAAAATCGTTTATTCTAATGAAAATTTTTTACTTAAAGAATGAAAAGTTTCTTTTTCTATTTATAAAATCGTAATATTTACAAGAAGTTTATAAAATCAATGATATATAAACTTCGTCTTGAATGTAGAATAAAATAACATAAAAAAAAATGAATTTGTAAAAAAACTTCTAGTAAAAAACGGACACCTTTTTTATAATATCGAGTTTTCTTACTATTATTACGATAAAAATAATTATATATGTATAATATATTATTAATAGCGCATTTAAATATTAAATATTATAAATATAAAATAATAAAAACAGATATAAGAACTTTAATTAATTTTAAAAATATTTATGAAATACAAAATATGAAAAAAAGATTATATTTAATATTAAATTAATAATAGAAGATATTATTAAATACATATAATAATATTATTATTATTAAAAATAATAATTAAATCAATAATGAAAGAAATATGAAAATTTAATTTTTAATAATTTTCAATAATTTTTAATAATTTTATAGCATCTTTTCTTATTTAGAATAATAATAGGCATCATTACTTAAAATGATAATAATAATATTTCGAATCTTTATATTTTATATGTAATTGTAGTTATTTACAAATAATATAAACAAAATTAATCTATCATTTGTTTTGATCGCGAATTTATATTAAATTTGCTAGAAATTTTAAAAACGTATTATTTAAAACTATTGAAATGAAAATTGAATAATAATTTTTTATTGACATTTTGCAAAAGTTAAAATTTTTTTAAAATAATTTTTTTATAAGTTGGAAAATATTAAAAATTTCTCTAAAAATGCTCTTTCTTTTATTTAATTTTTTTTATGCGTTTTAGTGAATTATTATAATACAAAATTGTAGTTATAATAATTTAGAAGCATATATAATAAAGTTTATAAATTATAAAATTAAAATAATTATGAAAAGAGAATGTTTCGAGAATCACTCATAATCCAAAAATCTTCTTATTTTTTTATACTTTTTATTGTTTAAGCTATATTCGTATCGTCTACAGAAATATTAATAAAGATTATATTTCTAAGTATCTCTGTCTATATATTTTTCAATATTTTTCAAATAGGATTTCAATACTTTATTAAATGAAAAAAATTTTATGATTTTATAAATTAAAAATATTGTTATATTTTGTTGAATTTGAAAAATATCGATGAACATATACTATTTTTTTAAAAAACTTTTAATTTATTTATTTAACTATGCGATCTATTTATTAAAATATTATAGTATATTATTAATTAGTAAATATTAATTTATTTAAAATTAATATTTCATATTAGCTATTTTTCAATTATGATTGAATTATTTATTTAATTATTATTAATATATATTATTATTAATAAGTCTTTCAAATACTTTACTGGAAGAAGATATCAAATATATCGTCTATGAATTTATAGCAACCGGACTTTTCGCAATTTTAAATAATAATATTATTTAGGTTATTTTTCATAGACTGAAAAATAATAGACATAAAGTTATATTAAATAAAATTTTTATAAGTACTTTTTCTCGAAAGTTCTTTTGCTATTTTTTTTTTTTTTTTTTACTAATTAAATTAAAGCTGCATAAACACGGAAAATG
>NW_006264013.1:149185-161094 GCF_000469605.1 Apis dorsata
CAACAAACTTAATTTTATTATTAAATTATTAAATTAAGAGAAAGTAAAAGTTAAATATATATATCAAGTAATCAATCGATAATGTTTATTATTTATTTATATAAATAAATATATTTAAATTTACATTTTTATTAATTTTTAATTGGAAATAAAGAATTTGTTTAAAAAATTAAAAAATTAAAAAATAATTTTTTTATCTTAATGAAAATTCGTGAGTATATAAAATATAATGAATTATATATGGAGCAATTTTTTTCTGGCTATTATTTTAAATTAAATATCATTATTAATTAATTTGAATGTTATTTTAAAGAAAAAAAGAAATTTGAATGTATTTTTCGTTTTGTAATAATGCGAGATTATTAAAATAATACGATAGAGCAAAATTTTATATTACAATATATTCAAATTTTAGATCTATCTGATTATTTTAAAAAGAATTCTTAGATGAAATTATATCAAAAAATGCTAAGAAGTTTGAGATTGATTTTATTTTCAATTAGTAAAATAGTTATTACTCCAATTGTAACTTATATTATGCTTTATATTTATAAATTTTCATTCAAAAAATATTTCTCAGTAAAATATTTTTGAAGGTATTTATATGTATATATTTGTTTATTTTTAAATCCAAATAATGGTTTTCTTTTCTGTTTACACTTTGATAATTTTTTCTAAATTTAAGACTATTGTATAATTATATTACTGTATAATATAAATCTTATCTTCTTTTGATAATTCTTTTTTAATATTTGACTAGTAAGTTTACGTTCAAGTTTTATAGATAGATTTTATTTATATATTATATAATCATATAAATATCTATATATAATAGAATATTTTAAATTAAAAATAAATTTTTCTTGGAATTTTTCTTGAATGTTTAAATAAGAATATACAATATACAGTATACATTTTTTTTCAAAAAAATTGATAATTTTGTAAAGATATTTGAAATATCATCGAATAAATATCATTTCGAATAAAAAATATGATTCTATTATATGATAATAGAACATAAGAAAACATTCGTTTTTCTTTTTATAGTATTGAAAGTAAAATAATCAAATATATTTTATATTATTTAATTTTTAATGATAATCATTTATTTAAAACTATATTTAATAATCTATTATATATAAAAAGATTTTTCGCTCTTTATCGATTAATTTTAAGAAATATTACATTTAACCATTGTAAATTAAACATAATTAAAAATAAATATCATTAAAGTTTAATGGATTTAATAGTTTAAAAAACATTCAATTATTTATGCTTTATAATTCTTTGTCATATTTTAAAAACAAAGATAAATTGATGTATGTAATACTTGTAATACATATATAATAACATTTTTTTTTGAGAATGATTTCTCAAATATAAAGTATTTTAATTTTTGTCTGGAATATTTTGTGAATTCACATATTTTTCATTTTTGTTATAAATTAATAAATTTTTTACTTCAATGTATATATATATATATATTAAATTTACATAACATTAAAATAAAAAATAAATAAATAAATAAATATATATATATATTACATTATTAGATAAAAGTTCAAATAAACATGATAGTCCAATAACAAATATATAAAATAAATACATATAATATAATATAAATAAATTTACAATAAAAACATAATAATAAAATTGATAATCAGATTTATAACCATATTTATTAAAATTAATTAATATACGTACAACAATTATTTACGTCACGTATAAAAAAATCACACATAAAAAAATCATAATCTAATAACATGTAAAATTGATAAAATATAAGTATATAACTGAATAAATTCTATTGCATTTATTTATATTAAAAAATGTTGGTTATAAATCTAATTTTGATTAGTTCTGAGGTTCATATGTTCAAACGTTCTAAAAAAAAAAGTTTTGAGATTTAAAAAGTACTAATTTTCTTGAATTCTTCCAAAACAATCATGTCCTTTAAAACCCTCTCTATATTCATCTCGTGAGACCATGAATCTTCGATGGCACACACAAGCAACCAATAACAGTTTTGTGGACCAATCTCCTTATTAAATGACCAAGGAAAATTTTTAGAATTAGACTGAATGGCTATAGCATTTACAAAATCAATTTCTAGAAAATTGATCCACGAATGTTTGTAATAATTTTTATCAAGTAGGATGATGTTAATTGCCGTTAAGATTGGTATGGCTGAAAAATGCCTCAATTCTCAAGAATATCTCACGTTCATACTTTCATATCTTCATATACTTTCATATCACCGAAATAATTTCTAAAAAAAATATACAATTCCAAGAATCCTCTAAATCCTTCTTTCAAAAACAGCACTATCTTCACGCAACATTATCTTGTGCTATATATTATATATTCAGTATCTTAATATAATCATCAATAAGAAATAATTTTTAATATTTTATAACTTAAATATTTTAAATTGTTTAAAATATGAAAATAGAAGAAAATGAAATTTAATATTTAATTTTTATAAAAAATTAATATTTTAATTTAAAATTGTTATAAATTAAAGTTTTGATTTTATTTAATTTTTAATATTATTTTATATTAAATTATTTACATAATTTAAAATTTATATATTTGTCAAAATAATAAATACTCAATTGGAAGAAATAAATTTGAATTGATTTCTTCTATAATTAATTAATAAGATCTTTTATAATTAATAAATAGTTAAAGTTTACTATTTGAATATTTTTCTAATTTTATTTTATTTTTCTAACGTCTTTTATGATTCAAATTGTTACAAGATATTTGATATCATATTTTCTGCATTTTATTATTTACATAATCACTTAAATAATATATTTAAAATGATAGCCATACATTGTAAATGTTATAATTTTATTATAATTAAAATTTTATGTTATTGAATAATATTATTATTTATTGATTTATGACAATAAAAATTTCATAAATATTTAATTTTTCTATGAATTCGTAAAATACTAAGTAGATATACAGTCGAATGAATTTTCTTTCTTGATGTTGTGTTTATCGAGGACGGTGCTTTAAATATCGTCAAATGGTTTAATCAACCAAGCTAGTGACCTCGATATGAGTTGAGTTTTTATAAAACATTGTAGTACAGGTATCAATAACAAAAATGAACATTTTTTTATAGATATTTTTATAACATGATCAAATGTATTGTAATGAAACTTTTGTCTATAATTTTTGTAATAATTTTTTACAATTATTTTTAATAATAATAATAATACAATCATTTTTATAAGATTTGTATGATATGTACATTTACTTTCATTTTATTTTATAAATAATATTACATTTTATAAGCTATTTTATAAAATTCATTTTATTTGAAATGATTATCATTCATTTTATTTGAAATGATTATCAATTGAATTTTTCCATTTAATTTAATATTTTAAATTAAATAAAAATTTACTTTATATCATTGTAATATTCTCGTTTAAAATTAAAAATTTTAAAAAATAGTAAATGGAAAAAATAAATTTTATTATATTAAATATTATTTCTATGAAATAAAGATTTTTATGTCGATATATAAAATAAAAATTTCATTCTTTTAAGAAATGACATTCTTTTAAAATCTTATTTGCAATAATAATCCAATCATTATGTGCTGCTGATTATCATCCATTTTTTTTTCTTTCATGTATAACAAATTCTAATGTTGTTAGTTTTTCAAATTCTAACATGGTTACTTTTCGAAAAATTTGTTTTGCATTTGTAACAGTTGTTACATATCGCAAATGAAAACTGTATAATTGATGACTTTATAATTTACCTTTAACCTTATGTCTTGTAAACTTTCTATTCTAAAAATAAATAAAAACTATATACATAATAATAAAAAGTGATAAGATAGAAGAACATTCTTTCCAGATATTTTTCATTCTATGCAAATATTTTCTCAAATTATATATGAAATTTCATTGTTATTATGTCATAAACACCATTTCTTATACATATTATAATTCATAATTTATTTTTTTTTACTTTTGACTTTCAATTTGGAAGAAATAATATTTATATAGGATTATCTAACGAAAATAAATATAATTATAATAATCGCATAGTTAAAGTTATTTGATTATATCGGACCTTCTTGAATTTAAGTTAATAGCTTATCAATGTAATATAATCAATGTAATATAATAGAAAATTTACTTTATTTATGGAAATAATTTAAATAAAATTAAATTATGGAATAATTTAAATAATTATTCTAACGTTATAATCTATTAATGTTTAAATATAAACTAACTATATACTTAATGAAATATAATAAAAATTAAGCAAAAAATTATTTCATAATCTGAGTGATATAAAGTTTATAAAAATAATATTAAGAGAAAATAATCAATTACTCATTTCATTATTTTCTATTGAATTACTGTGAAATTAGAAATTAACAAGATGATTTAATGTAAATTAACAAAAAAAAAGGAAAAAAATAAAAACGATTATCGAATTTAATAATTATTTAATAATTTATTAAAAGTATTACTTAGAGTTTAATAATAAACTCCATAAAAAATCAATTACGATAACATTCTACTATTATTTTATTTTTGTTTTCATCTTTATATTTTTAGATAAAAATATTCATTAATATTTATGTGCTAAAAATGTGTACCAAATAAATTTTATTTATTTGATTTAAGAACAGTAGAATGAATATTTTCGCTACACATCAATACAATTTCAATATAATATATATATACACATAATTGTATTTATTGATGTTTAAATATCAAAGATGTAGAAATAAAATAAGTTTTATTTATTTGATCAGAGAATAATAAAATGAATATTTTTGCTTCCATTTCAATACAATTTCAATATAATATATATATCACTGTATTCAATTTCAATGTAATAATTATTTTATATTAATGTAATATATATATATATATATATATATATACATAAAATATTAAAATATATTCAATATTTTTATATATTTTTTATTTATTCAAATAAATTTTGTTTGTACCATATATTTACTATATTTTTTCTTTTGCCAAGTTATTAGCAAATTTTAAATGTTAAGATTAAATGACGAAAGTGCAAAAAATAGTAATTTTTTATCATTTTTGCTTATACAATAATTTGATGATAAAAAATCTTGGAGATTATTGTAAGACTTCAATATTCGAGTCTATTGTGGATTTAATCACAAAATTTTTTAGGATCTTTATAGGTTGAATTTTTCAAATTTTTGAGAAAAAAAATATTTTTATTTTTGTATTTGATATAAAAACATTTTTAAAAAAAATTATGAAAATATAAGCTTTATGCTTTAAAATGTGAAGTTATTGTTATACAATTTTTATTTTTATGAAATTATAATAGTTTAAAATATTGATAATATTTCATTGAAAATATTGATAATATTTCATTATAAGTTTATTTATACTATCCAATATACATTAATTTTTATATATGTCGAACTGAATTAATAAATATATAGAAAATATGCATATTAAAAAATTCAAAAGAGGGCTTTGAAGTTTCTGAATTTACAAGAAAATCATTATACTATATTTCTTTATATTATATTTCTATCATTATATAGTTTCTTTTTTATACTAAACAATTGTTGTTGATAAAATTTTTTCATAAAGTCAAAAATAATGAAAATGTTTAAATATGTTCATTTAAATATTAAAATGGACATATTCCAGTTAAATATTACAATAATATATATTACGAAATATAATAATAAATTAGAATGATGATAAGCATTAATGTTATTACAATTGTGTAAATAACAAGATTACATGTAAAATGATTGAAACTGACCAAATATTAATAGACCCCATTATGTCTTATGCATGCGTTAAAATTTATGAGACAACTTTGAAAAATTAATTCTAGAGACTAAAAAGATAATATGAAAAAAATTCAATTAAAGCTTATTTATTAAATTAATTTAAATACGTTTTGATGAAATAAAACAAGAGCAATGTAATGATGGCAGCAGTATAAGAGAGACAAAATGGTTTTATTCAATTTTATTCTATCTTGCTAATACAAATTTTGTAACATGACATTTTGAATTTCTGATTAACTTAACACTCATAATATACAATGTTTCTTTTGCTAATGTATTCAAAGAAAAAACTTCAAAATCTGATACCGAATATTTTGTCATTTAAATATCTTTGGTATCATATAAAAGATACATTAAATACAAATTGTGTATAACGCATTCATCAAGAAATGTCTAGGCAGAATATCAATGTTCTTATTCTATGCCATTTCTCCTACAAACATAGGCACTTGGCTGAAATAATGACAAAATAACAAGAATGACAAAAACTGATGATGAGCATATTGAAATACAATGATGATTTTGATAACATTAACAGCTAATCAAAGAAATTCTATTTATTTAAAGTTAACATTTTAATTGAAAAATCAATATTGTGAATGATATCAATGTTATGAAATTATTTTATTTTTATTTTCTCGATATGCTGTCGAGATTTTTGTTATTGCTCTCAGCCAATAATAACAATATGTATGATAATAGAGAATAATAGAATAAAGAAAGTGGCTATTGTTAATGATTAGATGGCTAATAGCTATCTTCTGATGAACGCATAGTAAATATTTGCTATTAGGCGATCATAAATATAACTGAACCATTGCAATCACCTTCTACGTTAATCATGATATCGATTACATCTCTAGATAGTACAATGCGACTCTCGCTGCTTATAATCATTGGAAGTTTATTACTTTTCACCATATCCTCAACAAAGTTTTTTTTCATCATTTTTTATTTTGGCCCGATTTTTCTTCTCTACTTAAAGTTTTTCCAAATTATATTATTCGATAAGAAATCGATTTAAAAGTCTTTCCGAATTATATAAAAATATTGATCAGTTTATATATGTATGTGTATTTTGACATACCTTAGATACTAAGATAATTATTTAGTTGCCAAATATCATACATAGATAATTAGAGTAATAGTAGCATAAATAATAGCTATAAGTTAAAAATTGATTTTGCATTCCATAAATTAACATTCTGTATATAAATTAATAGAAAATATATTGATTGAAAATATTGAATTCATTGAAACTCAATTCTAATTTAATATATTATATATTATATATTATATTAAGAAAAGAAATTTTAAAAAATATTTTTAAAAAATTATATGCAAGAATATATTAAATAAATTAAATAAATTAAATTAAAATACAATAATAAGAAAAATAATAAAAATTAAAATGACAAAATAATAGGATTTATTTTAAAAAATCATATTTTTTATTCTATAATAAATAATAAATGTTTACATTTATTAGCATATTACATTAATTAACATATGTTAAAAAAAATTTTTTATAAATTTTAACTTATTAAAACTTATTATTTATTAATTGAAAAATGAAAAATGAAAAATGAAAAAAAATAAAAAATAAAAATATTACACATATTATTACAAAATAATAAAACTATTTCTGTATTGTTAGCAATCTAATCACTAATAGAAGTTTTGCTTATTATTGTTTTATTGCGTATTATTGTTTTAATGTTATATAATTCAATATATGTTTTAATATTTGATTTATTATGAACTTTGTTATCAATAGAGAGTTTTTAATTAACAAAACAGAAAAAGAATAATCAATAATAAAAAATATTAAATTATTGAAATATTTAAAAATAACGATATATAATTTCGAATTTTGAAAAACATAATAATATAGCCAAAAGAAAATAGAGAAATTAAATAATATCTATACACATTAACAATTCATTAAAAAAAAAAATTGTAAAAAAAATTAGCAATTTCATATTTTATATGAAATTATATTTTATTCAGTAAGTAATGACATTATTAATATATATAAAATTATAATATATAAATTTGATCAAGTTTAATGCAAACATAAAAAATGAAAAATTATTTCTAATATAGTTCAAAAGATAAAATGATTAAAATAGATTATATTATATAACACGAATAAAATTATAAAAAATATTATCTGAAGTAACGAAAAAGAATTCAATTTATTAAGCGGTTTAGATAAAGAAATTATTGATCTAATATTTGCAAAAAAATAAAAATTTTAAAACAAAAGTATGATTATACTTATATGATATAAAGTATATTTTGTAATACTTTTATTAGAGTTAATTTTTATTTCAAAAAAAATCAAAGCTATATTATCAAAATAAATTTTTTTAGAATAATTTATTATAGTTTTTAACTGAATTTAAATTTCAATTGAAACAATTGAATAACAGATAATTGCAATTTTAATAAAACAATGTTCCACTGCATGTTCAACTTAAAAATAGTTAAATATTAAAAAAATAATTCTTATGACAGGATCATTATGCTCATTTGATCGGATTGAAAATCTATGAAGAATATTAGTATGAAAAGTATATCAAAATAGTTAGTAATTTATCAACGTAAGAGAAAATGCAATTATTGACTGCTGGATAGAAATTGGATAAAAGAGGACTTAGCAAATCTAATAAAAACAATATCGAATAGAATTCTTAAAATTACTTCAAAACAAGAAAATTTCATAAAATATTAATCATAGATTAATAAGATTAATATATTAATCACATCAGAAATATAAAAAAAATAAAGATTATTAAAAATTTTATAAATATTGTTTTTGAACAATATTTCGAACAATGTCTTTTTCGAACGTTTATCTTTTTCATAGAATAAAATCCCTTTTTTCATATAATAATTTATGAATTCACATATCGTAGATTTTATTCTTATCTTATTTATATTTTTGTAAGATTCAAAATTGTAATTCTGATTTCATATATCCTCTATCGTTGACAATTTTTTCGAATTGAAATGATTAATAAAATATAGCATTCAATGAATAATTGTTCATTCATAATAGATTTAGAAATAAATTTTATTGATAGATATATATCATATACAATTGCGAAATCACTGCGTGAAAAAAGATATCTATGCTATTTTTATTATTATATTTTAAATTTTGAACAGAATAATCGAGGAAAAATGTGATAGCAATATTTTGTAATTTATCTTATTTCTTGTTACATAATAATATAAATTTTTGTGAATTATAAAATATATTTTAAAATAAAATGCTATATTAATGTTACGTGTAATGTAATAAGTTACATTACATGTTACGTTACATGTTAAGTTATATGAGATTTCTGAACATGTTTTCTGAATGATTGTTAGAAAGTATTTAAAAATTGATTATTGGATATTATATTGATTTTATCCGAAGTAGCTGAAAAAATTAAGATTATCATTTTTAATCTTTATTGAAATAATAAAGTACTAATTTTTCTGATTTAACATATAATAATGGATTTATAATTAACGATAGATTTAAACTATTAAAAATAAGTACTGATTGTTTCATGAATAGAGATAATTTCTATTTAAATAATTAAGATACATTTGCGTCTATACTAAAAATAGGAAAAAATATTTTGAAATATTGAGAAATAATAAACATCTTACAAATCCAAAAAAGGAAATTTAAAATTAATTTTCTTCATATAAGATAAGAAATTGAAATTCTGTTTCTACGATGCTTATAATCATCAAATGATATTCTTGCGGAAAAATACAAATAAAAAAAATTTGTTTAAAAAAATTTTAAATCATATGTTTGATAAATATTGAAATTTTAATTCAAGTTATTAATAAAAAGAGATTAGAATTAATAATAAAAGATTAGAAAAATTATCGATCATTTCATAAGCGTTCACGATTATCTCATGAATTACTAATAGTTTAATAATTTACACTTACTCATATTAGTAATATGTATTAGTATTTCACGAGATTTATGAATTAATTAATATCTTATTGTTAACGTAACGTAGATAACGATTGGAAATATTACATATAACGATATAATGATTAATATATACATACATGTGCATATATACATGATCAAAAACATTATCACGATAACTCTCAGGTACTTTTAATTAAGAATTATTATATATTATTAATATAAAGCAAAATATTTTTAATTAAATATTATTACATATTATTACATATTACATATTAATATGAGGCATTTATTACACACTATTAATAAATAAATATTTTCAAATGTTTAAAACTTTATAATGAAAATGGATCTGATTAGTTAGTTCGTAATGGAAATATTAGAGATAATTTTATATGTGGTAGAACTCATATAATATGTTCGTCATGTTTTATCGAATTGTTATTATTATTATTACATATTTTTATTACTGTAATAATACGTTATAGATCGTGTTTTTGATCGTGATCATAAATTCATTGCAATTTCACTTTTCTGATATCTGAATTATTCTCTTGTAATTTTGCATAATTTAATTGATTGATAGTATTTATTAAGTAAAAATAAATAAAAATTTAATGAATGATATTATCATAATGAATGATATATATATAGTTTATTTTATGATTATTTCGTAAAATAACTTATAAGTATTTAAATATTATTTTACAAGAAAATTTATTCGAAAATTTTGAATGAATAAATATACAATTATATTATGAATTAAACACAATATAACATTACAATTAATATATAGAGTTATGAAACAATTTTTTTATTGAAGCGAAATCTCTGAGTGAAATCAGTAAATTCATATTACTAATAAAGATTGAATACGTCTTTATATTTTGAATATAATTTTACTAAGAAATTTTTTTTATAATAGAATTATTTTAAATTTTAAAAATTTTCAATTTAAAATTTTCCTATATTTTACATTATTATAAAATTATATTTGACAAACAAAAAATAAAATTTTGAATCTTGATTTTTAACCATTGATTATTACGCGATATATGGTATATAATTTAAAATAATAGATTAATAAAAAAAAATTGCTGCATCTATAACACTTAACTTCTACATATTCAAAAGCTTTATTATAAAAATAAGAAATTATTAATATTTTATATAATATTTATCAAATAATATTAATAATATATTTCATTAAATGAAAAAAGAGCCTTAATTATTTTCATGAATCATTGTATCTATTTTATATTTTATTAAATATTTTTTATTAAATATTTAAAAGAAAGTTTTATAGAAATATTAAACTACATAATTATAATTATTAAATAACTAAATAATTATAATTATAAATAAATACAACAGAAATAATAAGATTGAAAAATCATCTGAATATTGCTATTTATATTGACGAATGTAAGAATTATAATAATTTTATAAGAACTTTATAAGAACTATAATAACATTGTTGTTTTTAAAATATTTTTTAAAAATATTTTTTTAAAAATTTGAAAAATATAACTAAATAAATAGTAACATGGAAATTTTAATTATCCTTTTAAAAGAAAAAAATATTAAGAATGAAAAATATAATGATTGATAACTTGCTTTTAAAAATAATATTATTATGAACGATAGAAATTTTTTATAAATATTTATCTTTCTTCAATAAATGAAAGAAAAATATATGATAAATGAAATTTATTGCTGAAAAGAAATCTTGCAGAACGGTATATAGACCAGAGGGTCTTTCTCTAAGACCGCCTCTTTCCACTTTAGATGCTTTGTTGACAACTCTAATATTACACACTACATAATAGTAAAAGAACTATAATTTGAATATTCAAAATCGTAAAAATAATTTTCATTTATTAAATTATGTTAGGATAATCATCTAAGACTGAAAGCTGAAATATTCTCGAAACTATTATTAATTATTTTGATATAATATTAATATATCTATAGTATGTCTAGCTTATATATATGATATATATAATATATGATATATATAATATATATATATAATATATAATTATTATAATATTAATATATATATATATAAAATTATTAATTTAACTCCTTAAATATGAAATTATATTTATAAATTAAACTATT
>NW_006264013.1:161477-169321 GCF_000469605.1 Apis dorsata
TTACAAATCATAATTAATTATATATATTATATAATAAAATTTTTATTTTATATTGATACGTCATCTTGAATTCTATGTTATGTTTACGTTATGCATTAAGGTTTAGATACATACAAATAAATATATTAGATACATTAAACACACATACATAGAGATATAGATACATATCGTTTATTTTATTATTGTTTTATTATCTCTCTCTGTAATCAGATATGTATGATATACTACTATGATAGTATGATATACTACTATGCTAGAAATAAAAATGCTTGTGAAAGTAAGTATTTCCTTTCATATTAATCAATCAAATTCGCATTCCTTCTACTAGATTTCTTTTAATTATATTTGTCTTTTGATCTTTTTTTTTAATTTATTTTTTCAAATAGAAAGTACATAAAAATAATATTTTATAAAGAAAATTTTTAAATAAAATAAAATTTTTAATTGAAATAAATACCATTTATTTTCGTCAATTTATATTTTCTTCTCACATTTACTTAAAATTACAACACTATGGATATTAATTTTAATTTAATGAAATTTTATTTTGTCATTAAATATACAAAATAATAAAAGAAAGGATTTATAATTTATAATATGGAGAATACATAATATTCGATAAATGAAAAAAATCTAAATATACTAAAAATAAAAATAAATAAATTAAATAAAAAAATAATATTATGCAAAATAAAATAATGAAATAATAATATCGAAATATTAAAATTAATATTTTTATAAAATTATAAATTATTTCTTTCTGTCAAAACTCGTTTCAAGGATAATTCTCCCGCATGTAAACAATAAATTAACAGTCTTTTCGTTCTATATTTATGACACAGAATTATTTCATTGTAATACATTACCAAAGAAATTTTAGTTTGTTATATGCCAAACTAATAATAAAATTTAATATAATAAATTTAAAGTAAGTAATAAATTTAAAGTAATAAAATTTGTTTATAAATTAGTCATTCCAATTCTAATTCTATTGTATTCTATCTGTCTTATTTTTTTATATTTATAAATTTAAGATATTTTTATTTTTAATATTCTGCCGAATATTTTCTCATAATCAAAATACTTTTCATAATTTTCGAATTAACAGAAACCAAAATAACAATATCTATGAGCTATTTTAATTTATTTTTAATTATAAATTTTATATTTTAAACTTCATATATTGTATTATTAAATATAATTATTAAAGAAACAAGCTTAGTGCAATATAAGATATCAATGAATTATAAACTAAAATTTTTCATATTGCAATAAGAATTATATCAAAGAAAATAAGAAATGCATTTTTGAAAAAAGTATACAATTTTGCAATTCAAATAATGCAAATATTATATAATTAAAATATAATTTTAATAATTAAATATTATATTATAAAACCTTTTCTCTTATTTATATTATTGTTGCATTTTATTTCCATTATTTTGCTTTCCATTTAAATTGTTTATAATATAATAAATAATTAAATATAATAATAATAAAAAAACTGATAATATAATAAATAAATAATTGATATTTTTGTTTACTAACTTCTATGTTTATTATAGTAGAATTGAATTTTTAAAGATGAAATACATGAAAATCATGAATATATTAATACATATATTAATACATATATTAATACATAAATACATACATATATATATATATATGATGTTATAATATTAGAATTGATTTTTTTTCGACTAGTACATATGTATAAAAAAAATGAAAAGAAACTAATTAAGACAATTTGAAAATAAAACATATTAAGTTTGATATGCATAAAGAAATTTAATAATCAAATTGTTAGTTATTATTTTCGTTATAATCTTTTCTAATTTCAATAATTCTTTGATAGAAATAATGAAGACTATTTTAATCCTTTAACTTGTCAACGCTTTACGTTAAAAATTCTTTTGTAATATTTAATATGATTTTATAATATGTAATATGCATTTTTTATTTATTTTGGAAAAATTAATATGTAATTTTAAAATAATAAATCAATGAGAAAAATAGTATTTAATAGTTAATTTTGTTATATAAAATTGTAGAAAAGATGTTTAATATTCTATTGATATTTTACAAAGCAATTTTCTACAATATTTATTTTTTCGTGAACTGTAAATTTTATGAATTCATTATTTTGTTAATGATTATTGTTAATGATATTGTTATATTATGGATATAAAATAATTTTTTATATTCTCATGTTAAAGTTTAAATTGAATGACTTTGAATATTGTACAAATGTGGTGCTTGAATTGATACTATTATTCGAAGGATCATCTATTGTCATAGAATTATATCGTTCATATTTGGAACAAATGGTTTACTTTAATTGTTTATTTTAATTATTTTAATGATTAATTGATAACTATAATGATTCTAACTGATGTGAACTGTATCATTGTTGAATTTTATCTACTCTAAATTTTATTTTTTTTTAACTAATCAAGAAGATTATCGCAGATTTTTCCTCCAATTATTTTTTGCAAAAATGTAAAGGGGATTAGAAAAACCAATAATTGCATTGAAAGATAGTTTTGAAGGACGTGTTATATAGTATAGTCGTGTTACAACGCGTGGGAGTTAAGATCTTTGTGCTCGCTTTCATGATCCGTGATAAGGCACTAAAGTGCAAATGTGACTTAGGCATTGTGAAGTGATCATTGCTATTATATCTCTGTTTAAATTGAGAAAAATATTAAGGAACTATATCCGCTCGTAAATTACTGTTATATTATTGAAAATATTCTAACTGTTGAAAATAAAATTTAGGTTGTCTGATCGTTTCACAAGTTTTGGATTTGTCTTTAAGGTCACATACAATAATTTGTAATTTATATATTTTATTTCTATAATTCTGATATNTCTCGAAAAACATTTCAAAAGGTCATTGATTAAATTATGAGAAAAAGTTACTGAGAATAATGTTCTTGACAAATCTCTATATCTCAAATCATCAAATAATTGTGAAATTGAAAAGAATTTTACTTTATTACTGTTAAAATAGAATAAAAAATTAAATATTAAAATTTTTGGTGCTATTATATATTCATTACTATTATATATTCATGTAACAAATTATAAGCAATTTATAATTATGATTGATTATATTATTTATATATTCTAGTCAATTATAATTATAAATCGTTTATAATTATATATATATAAATTTAATTTCTTGAAAATATATAAAGCTGGATTATACTATATTGATCGTACTATTAACATTATTAAAACATTTTATATGAAAAATGTAAAATAACAAGAATATGATATTAATAAATAGTGTCTTGTTATATGTATATCTATAGATATAAAAAAATTAAATGATTTTATCATTCATGTTTTACTTATTCTCTTAATTAACATTAATTATTATAAAACTGAATATCTTAAAAGTTTAGAAATTTTAAAAATATCTATGATGAATTTTAAGAATAATATAACTTATATTATTTATATTATAATTTAAAAAATTATTAAAAATAATTAAAATAATTAAATAATTATTAAATTATTAAAAGAATAATTAAAAAATAAATAAATTTAATATTTTGAATAAAACCAAGAAATTTAGACTCATGCATTTTTATATTTGCAACAAATATCTTTAATATAAACGATTTAATTTTCAAATATAAATATATAATTTTCAAATATAATTTTCAAATAGTTAGAATTATATGAAAATATATAATTTCAATAAAAACATGAGATATTTCTCAATATGAAATCAATAAAATATTTTTAAAATTTTTTAAAATTGCATGCAAATCTCACTAGGCTATTGTGAATGCTGCTAATTCAAATTTGCAATGTTTTCATTCAGTGAACTAAATTATTTAAATTAATTAGTTAAATAATTATTTTTAAAGAATTATTATTTAAGTTAATTAGTTAAATAATTATTATTTAAATTAATTAGTTAAATAATTATTTTTAAAGAAATGATTATAAAGATACAATACTATTATAAAAAATTAAATATGCAAAATTTGTTAAAAAAATTCGATTTATAAATATTGAATAGGACTATTTATCATAAAAGATTCGTATTTAAAATTTTTGTGTCACAGTTGAAATTATTAGAGTTAGAAATCTGGAAGTTAATTCATAAAATATGGATTTAGGTACTCTACATTCATTTCAAGCCATATGAATTATTGGAATCTGTCGTCTTGACATTCAATAATGATTAATCTGTCATATATCTGTAAGATAGAAATCATTTATGAATATGAATTTTATATTCCCTTGGGCCTATTTCCTTCATTGATCTGAATCATCATCTTATCTATCAATAATCTATATGTCAATAATGTTTTAATTATTGATTCTGAATTAAAGATACCAATCCATTCTATTTTTTATAATATGCAAAGTTTGTCACATTATAATTTATATTATATTTTCTTAAATTGCCAATTTTAAAAATTTGTAAAATATTAAAAAATAAATTCTTAGATATAATATTTATTATACATCATATAAATTTAAAGCATGAAACTAGTGAATACAATTTGAATTATTTTAATAATTGTTTTATAAAAACTATAAAGAAACAAATTGTGTATTTTGATAAATTAAATTATAAATAAACAAATTATGTATTTTAATAATAAATTACATTTTAATATCAAATTCGAATATTTTCTTCTATAATTTTAAAATTTAACATAATATAAATTATTTAATTTGAAAAGTCAATATAATCCTAAAAAATAAACGAAAGAATTATTAATAACAATCAGTTATTAATTAATTAATTGTATAATTTTAACTTGCTTTTCGATAGACAAAATGTATTGAACATGTTGAGTTAAACTTTGATTAATATTATTTTCAATAAAATTATAAGTCTTATTAAGAATTATTCAATTATTGCATTTGCAACAATCGAATATTTCGAATTAATATTTAGAGAAATATTTTTTATAATTTTATTATATTATATTATATTATATTTATTTATATATTATATTTATATTTTTTATATATTTTGAATAATTTTTCTCACAAAGTATTTTAGTGAATTAATTAGCAGAATATCTTGATGAATGTTGATTTTATAAAATAATTATAAATAATTATAAATAATTATTTTATAAAATAATATTATAAAATACTTTAAAAAAAATTGTTATGAAAATGAGAACTTAATAACTAAAAATATCAAACATCTACTAGCATATATAAGAATAGTAAAATCATATGATTGTAAATAACAAATTATTTTTAGAATTATAATTGAAAAATTCATATTTAAAAAAAAAAGAATAATTTTTTGTGTATTTTATATTCTCTAGTTTTAATATTCTGTTGATTTTAAATTATATCTGATATGTTGAAATAATTTATACCATAATTCAAAAAAGTATTAAATTATGGTACTATTTTCTATTTTCTATTGAATTTACCATTATTTTAAATATTTTATATTATAGTTTTCCTTTGTGAAAAATATACATTTTATTGAATTATCAATACTATTCTTTGCAATTTATGATTTGATAGAATCACAATGAAAGTTTTAAGCGCATGTGCACAAATATTTAATATTCAGTGAATAATCTAAATGCCTAGAGTGAATATATCCTTGATTTTAAAAAAATAGTCCTTGACATGAAGTTCATGATTTATTCTTAAGCTTTTGAAATACAAAATTTTTGATAAAGAAACCAAATTATAGTACATTTTTCCCGAGTTAGTGTAACAATGTCGAAACCAAAAAGTTACATTTTGGAAAATTGAAGATGTTGCAAAAATCTCTTTAAGCAGAAAAATTATGCTTAATAAATTAATTTATTAAGTATAATTAAAATAATTAAATTAATTATTTTTTTTCTGTCTCGATCCAATTTTCTTGAATAATAGAAAATAATAGTGAGAATAGAATAAAAAAATAAAATATATTTTATCTTTTATAACGTATTTAAAAAAATATTAAATATACAATTTTTAATAATTATTATATATATAATAATTATATTATATATATTATTATATATAATTTTTAATAATATAATTTTTCTGATAATAGATTTAATGATCTCTTTCGGTTTATTTTTTATTTGAGATATATGCATAAGATAAGTACATATATGCATTAAATATATATAGGAGTAAAATATATAGGAGTAATTCCTTTTTTTATATGATTTTTTATTTTACAAATAGCAATTAATTTTGTTTAAATATAGTTATTTTTATATTTTTTTATATTGCAAAAACTTATCTGTTAATAACATTTTCATAATAATTTAAAAATAACAAAAATTATTATTATTGTTAAATTATATCTTTATATTTGCCTTGTATTTAATAAACACCTATAAATCCAAGATTCGAGTATATTCATAGCGAGAATTTGAGTAAAATAAAAAAAGAAAACATATTTTTTACAAAATTCTCATTTTTACAAAGTTCTCATTTTCGGAAAAACCATTTTATTTAAAATCATTTTCATGATTTTATTTCTTAGAAAAAAAGAAAATGAAGAAAATCTTTACCGAGAATACAACCATATTATTATAAAATTCATATTGAGCTTCTTATTAAGTCAATATTTGAATCTCTAAAAAATTTTCTCAATAAAATTCTATTTCCATAAAATAGAAATAATATATTTCTAAAATAGTCTATTCTATTTATTTATCTCTTATCCATATATTTTGTTTTATTTCTTTTTTCTAATCTTCTGTTTCTGTCTTTCATCTATTTTATTTGTCATGCGCGCTTCCTGCATTTCTTTTCTGGCTTTCTGTCTTGGTTCCGTTTGTTTTCCCTTGTTTATCCTGTTTCTTCGTGTGCAATGTCGGTCTGAGTGGTCAGGCCTGCGTAGCGGCAGCTGGCATAGCATCAGAAGGGATAAATCGATTCTCTTTTGTGCTAAAAATAAGTTTCTCATAGGAATTCATCCCGTAAAAGCGGTGCGCAGTTTCCTAGTTGATATTATCTCTTACCCTCTTAGAATCGACATTAGAATCTCATTTAGGATGACATTTAGAATGTCAAAGATCATTAAGATGTTCGCATTATCCAATTTCAATAATTTGTTCTTGTCTGCAGAAATGGCATAGACCAAGAGAGAATCATGGTATAATTCAATTTCTTTCGATTTCGTTTAATAACGACAAATTAATCAGTAATTTCTGCTTAGTACTTTTAATCAATCGTTTAATTATTAATTAGTTCTTTGAACTTCGTACATCGCTTAATTTAACAATCTCTTAATTTTAGTACGAATTTTGATATGAAATTTTCTAGAGACATTATGCAAATGTGGATATTATTTTTTATTATATTCGATGTCATATTTAATGCATAGAAAATTTGAAAATATAAACGGAACATACATAATATATTTAAATTTAATTTTATATATGTAAGTTCAATATTTATTAAATATTTATATTATTATTTAATATTATTATTATTATTTATTATATAATATTTAATAATTATTATTATTTATAAATANTAATATATTATTATATAAGTATTAGTATATAATATATGGATATATTTTCTCAATTTTATATATATATATATATTATATATTATAAAAGTTATTATAATTTTAATTAATTTGGAAATTTGAAAAATTTTAATCAAATTTTAAAACGCTCTATTAAATATTATATATTTGTTTCTCATATCATTAATTTGTTTTTGAAAAAATTTATAATTGACGTAACTTAGAAAAAGTTTAGATTAACAAACATACATGAGTTAAAAATAATATGCTTTTAATATCACTCGACAAATTAATGATTTCCATTATTTTTAAGAATTTTATTATTATATATATTATTATACTATTATTGTCAACTTTA
>NW_006264013.1:169353-172341 GCF_000469605.1 Apis dorsata
GAGCATAAAAATTTAACTTATGAAGAAAGAAATAGATATATTCAAATATTATAATGTATATGATGATAAATTTTTTTAAAATTCTTTTTAAAATTTTTTAGATTCGTTTAAGAAAATTATATTCTTTTTTTTTTCTCAATAATTAAAAAGCTAAAAAAGAATGATTTGAAAATTTAAAAAATGTCGACTGTTGAAGAAATATATATAATATATATAAATATATATATAATAATTGATAATAATTTAATATATAATATTAATATATAATATTATAAGAAATATGATAATAATTTATAATATTTTAATTTCATTAAAATCAAATTTTATTTTCTCTAATACAAAGTGTTAATTTATTCATGGAACACTTTTAAAGAATCGATTCCTCCCATCAAACAAAATATTGATGTACAAAGATATTGATTAAGATTTATTAAATATTATAGTAATTTAAGATAAAACGAAATAATGCTGTGATAAAAATAAAGATTTCATTCTATTATCGTTTCTATGTAAATTTTAATTTTTTTATAACTCTTAATCTACATCATATCAACTTTATATTTGTTATATTAACTTATATTTATTCTGATCTTTAGAATCGATTTTCCAAATTCATGTCTCACGAATAAATGAATACTTTCATATATAAAATATCATAAAATATAGTGGAACTTTTACATAATACATTCGTTTCTATATTCATCAAATCGTCACATTTTTTCAGCAAAGAAATACTTCAATATTCATCCAAAATTCAATGTTTGTCATCAAAGTTTCGTATTGTATAATTCGCTTTCTGCTATTACGGTTTTTTAACAAAAATTAAATTTTATTTATTTGAATCCTGATTCAAGATTGAAAACTTATTATTTTCCTTAATTCTATAATTTTTATTAATTTTTAATACATCTGATTCTATATATATCTAATTCGATATTCATTCATTTTAAATTAATATGTGAAAATATATTTACTTTTTCAATTATTAAACATAATAATTGATTTAGAGAATGTTATTTAGATATAATTAATGTAAAATTTAATATTTAAAAAAAATATTTTTCTTAGTTTAGTGATATTTTAAAAATAAAATGCAATAAAAAATATAACTGACTGAAAAAAATATATTTCAAGTTCAAAAATAACATTCTATAACATTTCTTTGTAATAGATTGCGAAAAGTTTATAAAGAATAACTAAAAGCAATGTTGTTTTGCATATCGAAAATTTAAAATGACAAAGGCTTACAACAGATTACAAGATATTTTTAGTTGATGAAGTTATTTGAAAGAAAATAAAAGTTTCACATTCTTGAATATTATTAATCAATTAATTATTAACATGATTGATAAAGAGAGCAAAAATAATATTTTTTATATATTCAAAAGAAGTTTATCTTCTTTTATTATTTTTTGTAATATTTTTTTTAAAATCTAATTTTAATTTTATTATTTATTAAATTATTATTTATTTATTAAATTTAATTTGTAGAATCATGATTTTTTTTGATTATATTTAAATAATTTTTGATGATACATTTATTTTCTATATACAATATAAACATTGTTATGTTGTATAAATACAACATAAACAATATAAAAATTGTTTAAATTTTACAATATAGTAGAAATGATCAGACTAAAAATGATAATTAAAAGAAAAGTATAAAATTTAAATTTCATGCAACAAATTGATCATTTTATTAAATGTATAAATCTTAATTTTTATATCAATTTTCAATCCTATGTATGAAGTATTGATTTCGTTAAAAATATATAATATTTATATATTATTATTGATATTATATTGTTAGCTTCAACTCGTTCCTGAAGCTATGATATATAGTAATAAAAGTAATTTATTACAAAGTTCGTTCTTAACAAATTCTATAATAAGATGATTAAAAGTAAAGTTCATATGTTAATGAAAGTTTACGTTTATCATTAAATTCATATTATTCTAAAGTTCGAGGTTACAAGAATTTTTTGAAAGGGTTCTAACGTTCAAACAACTTTTTGAAGTTGAAAGAATTCTAAAGATTAAAAAAGTTTCCAAAGTTTCAAAGTTTAAAAAATTTTCTCAAAACATTTCTCTCTAAAACCTTCTCTATGCTCATTTCGCGAGATCGCGGATTTTCGATGGGTTATTAATATACAAGAGATTAATAACACTGTGGATCAATTCCCTAATTGAGTGACATTATCAAAATTTTTTAAAGAAAATTTCTAAAATAAGACTGAGGAGCTACGTCACAGAATCCGCTGTTCCCAGAAAATTGAGAAGTATTTGCAATAATTCTTTTCAATTCTTTTCAAGGATGCTGATTGCTGTTAAGATTGGCATGGCTGAAAAATATCTCAAATTCTAAGACTAGACTCGTTGACACTTCAACTGAATTTTCTGACAAAGCGAAAGGTCATTCAAATTCTTCTCTCAAAAATAACATTGTCCTCGCAACATTTTCTTGTACTATCTGTTCAATGTCTGAATATATATAATATAATCTGTTTTCAATTTAGTTTTTGATTTTTAAAAAAATTATATATTTTATAAATTATTTTGACAATTATTATATAATTATAAGGAAGAATGCTGTATTCAATAAAACAAATATATACGATTATCTGATTAAATAGTTAAAGTAAATTACACTTATTATAATAACAATTGAATGTTAATGTTTATCTTAATGTTTTTCAAACATTTTTCATGTTCAATTAATCATATAATTGAGATTATAAAAACAATTAAAAAAATATTATCATTTATCATATAATAATTTATCTTAATAATATAATGCCAAGAATTTTATTAATTACCTTTCTTTTATATTTTAATAATAAACTAAAAGTTTTTAAATTAATTAATTTTTAATCAAATAAAAATTATAATATACATATATAATTATAATATACTAATATATATAATATACTAATATACTAATATACTAAATATAATTTATAATATAATTTAAATAAAACATAAAAA
>NW_006264013.1:172756-176399 GCF_000469605.1 Apis dorsata
TTCTTCAAAATTGTAAAATTTTTATTACATTTTTCAAAATTAATTTAATATTTATAATAAATTATTGTATTATTTATAGTAATATAAGTATATATATAGGATATTTCAACTAACTTGATTGATTTTGTATAAATGTTAAACGATACACTTTATAAAAATTGTAATCATAATATATAGAATTTAAATATCTTCGAGGGACATATCTCATAAAATGTTTTTTTTTGTGAATAGAGGCATTTAGGATTTAAATAAAATGATCTATTTTTTATATCATAAATCGATTAAATTTTGAGTAAAAATATATTGGCTATCATATGTCTTTAATATTATTAATAATGAGATAATGAAATATTTTTTAATATATTCTTATTACTTCTTATTACTAATATATTCTTATTACTAGAAGCTAAAATAGTTCAAACTGATGTCAATTATAACGATAATCTATTTCTTAAACAAAAAACTATTTATTTCGTAAAAAAAATATTTTTATTTTTATTTCTGAAGTAAATATATAAATGAATAAATATATAAATATATAAATCATATATTTTTTTATTATTGATGATTTAAAATACATTTTATATTTTTTAATGTTTTTCATACAAAAAATTTAGCGAAATAAGACATTTGATATGGCCAAGTATTTGGTATGGCCAAATGCGATGGCCATCGAAATTTTATGTATGATCGATCTATCGATAATTTTTTTTTTGTGATTGATCCATCGATTGAAAAATTGAAAATTCCATTATGCTTATTATAATTCTATCTTATTATTGAATAAATGATTTAATATATTATGTATTTATACTGCATTGGTAATAAATTTGTCTAATTATTAATTTTAAAGCAATGAAACAAAATTGCTTTAAAATTAATAATACATATTTTTTAAATTAACATATTTGTAATTATTAAAAATCGTCTTATCTGTAAATAAAATATTTTGTACAAAATCATTATTGTTTTTATTGCAAAAATTTTTAACAAATCGTGAAAATTTTAAGAAAATATGTGAATGCATTATATTGAAGTTAAGAAACTAATTCGAACATTTATTATTAGTTTGCAGATAGTATATAAAAAATTATTTCATTAATATCTTGTTAACTAATTAACTAATTAAATTTCGGACATATGAAGATCAATAAATTTTTATTATTTAAAATTTTATACTCTATTAATTTTTATATTTTTAAATCTTTTAATCTTGAAATCTTTCGAAATGTCTCTATCTACAAAAAAGTCTGTAACTTATGAGATATAATCTCTCGAAGATATTTAAATTCCATTTTATAATTTTTATAAAATACTATTTAATAATTATTCGAGATGATCAAGTTAACTGAGAGCTATATAAATGTATATTATATTATATAAGTACACATATAAATACATATAATATATAATATACATATACTAATGCAAGAATATATGAATAATATGAAAATATAAAAATTCATCAAGAAAAAATATTTATTCATAGTTAACTTTTGATAAACAATGATACAATAATGATATAATAATCATGATACAAATAATGGAAAAAATAATGAAAAAATAATACAATAACTATCCATTATCTTTTTTTTTATTATGTAAAATTTTATTGTGTTTCTGTAATATATCATACATAAATATAATGTTATTAACAATTTATTTCTATAGGCATTCTATATATATTATTCTATAGGCAATTTCGCTCTTTTCAAAAAATATACTGTTTTTAAGATATAAGACTTAGATATAAGACTTTTAACAATTGTAATTAGAAATTTTATAATATTTTAAATAAATGTAATATCATATTAAAATGTAATATTTTACAAAATTATTTTTATATTATTTTGAATATAATATGTATTAATTAAATAGTTATAATATATTAACTAAATTAAAATATCAAAAGAAACAAATCAAATCTAAAATCTATTAATTTTTAATTAATCTATTAATTTAAATCTATTAATTTAATTTAAACTTCTGAAAAATTTATTAAATTTATACATAGATATTAATAGAAACAATATTTTTTTGAAAATATTAATATTTTGAATAATATTTTTGATTTTGATTGAACTATTCAATATATATTTATATATTTTTTTTCTACTAATTTTTTTTCTCTTTATCGTAAGTAATTAATAATTAAATTGGACGAAATTAAATACAATTTAATGACGAATAATAAGACAGGTAATTCTAATTATCAAAATTTTCAGTAAAAATCATTTTTTCCATACAATCAAAGCTTTTAAATCTTATAATTTTTTAAAGTTTCAATATTCTAATTTCATTTAATTCAATTCTATTTATAAGAAATTGGTACAAATTATAAGTAGATTCTCGTTAAATTATTTGTCCATTTAGTGTAAATAATGCAATTTGAAAAATTTTTATTAATGAATAGAAAATATTAAATCTAATAAACTGATACTATTGATAGGAAGAGATTCCTTTAGAACAGTTAAGAGAAAAAGAAACGTTTTCAATGATATTGAGAACTTTTTCACCGAGGCGTTTATTCTTAATTTATATTGTTTCAATCTTCTTTGCATGTTATATGGGAGGATTACAACTATATATATATTGATAATCTGCATTTAGGTTCAATAATGACAAGTGATATAAATAATCTTTTATAAAATATATACGTGATTTCATAATATCGATAAATTTCTCTTATAATATATATCATATCTTGTTATTTAATAATGAAAAAAATAGTGTTTTAATTGAACCTTAAATAATATAATAATGATGCTTTTATATTTATTATTTAATATGATTATATATGTATTATATATATGTAATGTGATTATATATGTATAAATTATATATGTATTAAATTATTTTAATCGAATTATTTTAATTACAAAATTACTTATATTATATCAAGTATTTATTATTATATATATAAAATAATTATATCAAATAATTTTTTATTGAAATATTTTATTGATTTAAAAAGTAGAGTTGTTAGATCGATTATGATTTGAATATTATGAAAATATATGAAATAAAATTATATGGAATATATTGATTTTCATTTTTTATGACTTTGGACAAATTTTAACTAAAATTATTTCTATTGCTATGAATTTTATTGATTTTTAATATATAATTTTATTTATAATTAATCTAAAAAAGTTAATTATAATTTAAATTAATTTTATTATTTATTATAAACAAATTTAAAAAAATTTAATTATAAATAAAATTAATAAACTATTAATTAATCCAAAAGGAAATATATTTATTAATAAATAAAGAACAATTTTTCTGGTAATTTCAACATTATTTATGAATATGTGAAAACAAAATATAATTAATTTCATTTCATATTTTTAATAATTTTTATTAATTTTTAATGAAACTATTATAGACTTTTTTTTATTTATTATTTTATAATATCAATATACAATTTTGTTTTTCAATTATCTTCTTCGAATTATTTTTATTAATTTTACNTTATTATAGTAATATGTATATTACAATGTTTGTAAACATTTCTATGAATTTTTAGTTTTTAAATCATTAAATTTTTCAATAATTTTTTTAATATTTTTAATTTTATATGAATTAAAATATATATTAAATTTTGAATTTTAATTTAAATTTTTATTTATGATATTTCAAA